>NW_027592236.1:0-55000 GCF_964213995.1 Mustelus asterias
TCTCTCGGTCTCTCTCTCGGTCTCTTTCTCTGTCTCTCTCTCTCTCTGTCTCTCTCTCTCTCTCTCTGTCTCTCTCTCTCTGTCTCTCACTGTCTCTCTCTCTCTCTCTGTCGCGCGTCTCTCTCTCTCTCTCTCTCTCTCTCTCACTCACTCTCTCTTTCTCTCTCTCTGTCACTCTCTCTCTGTCTCTCTCTCTCTCTGTCTCTCTCACTCTCTCTCACTCTCTCTCTCTCTGTCTCTCTCTCTCTCTCTCTCTCACTCTCTCTCTCTCTCTCTCTCTCACTCTCTCTCTCTCTCTCTCGCAGTGTGAAGGAAGGCGCCAACAAGGAGGTGTTGGGAATCCTGGTGTCCTATCGGGTGAAAGTGAAGCTGGTGGTGTCGCGAGGCGGGTAGGTCACAGCAACGCCAGGGGTCGCCCAGTCCTGACCTGGGGGTGGGGATGGGGGGCGGGGATGGGGATGGGGGGTGGGGATGGGGATGGGGGATGGGGATGGGGGGCGGGGATGGGGGGCGGGGATGGGGATGGGGGGCGGGGATGGGGGGATGGGGATGGGAGGCGGGGATGGGGGGTGGGGATGGGGATGGGGGGTGGGGCTGGGGATGGGGGGCGGAGATGGGGATGGGGGGCGGGGATGGAGGGCGGGGATGGGGATGGGGGGCGGGGGATGGGGGGTGGGGATGGGGAGGGGGGGGCGGGGATGGGGATGGGGATGGGGGGGCGGGGATGGGGGGCGGGGATGGGGATGGGGGGCGGGGATGGGGATGGGGGGCGGGGGTGGGGATGGGGGCCCCCTCGTGTCCCGCGCAATGTCCAGTAAAGGGAAAACCCCCTGGGAGAATCGGATCAGTGACTGGGATACAACGGAAGGGGTAGGGGTGGGGGGGACCCCCAAGATATTTTCCGCTGTGTGAATCCCTGTACTGAGTCGGCAGAGGGAGGGGGGGGGAGAACATTCCCCCGTCTACACCAACGGGGACGAAGTAGAAAGGGTCGAGAGCTTCAAGTTTTTAGGTGTCCAGATCACCAACAACCTGTCCTGATCCCCCCCATGCCGACACTATAGTTAAGAAAGCCCCACCAACGCCTCTACTTTCTCAGAAGACTAAGGAAATTTGGCATGTCCGCTACGACTCTCACCAACTTTTACAGATGCACCATAGAAAGCATTCTTTCTGGTTGTATCACAGCTTGGTCTGGGCTCCTGCCCTGCCCAAGACCGCAAGGAACTACAAAAGGTCGTGAATGTAGCCCAATCCATCACGCAAACCAGCCTCCCATCCATTGACTCTGTCTACACTTCCCGCTGCCTCGGGGAAAAGCAGCCAGCATAATCAAGGACCCCACGCACCCCGGACATTCTCTCTTCCACCTTCGTCCGTTGGAAAAAGATACAAAAGTCTGAGATCACGTACCAACCGACTCAAGAACAACTTCTTCCCTTGAGCCAGGGTGAGGGTTCAAACACCTGGGATACCGACACAAAACAAAACAACAAAGGAACCCACTGTTATTGGCTGTGTCAGTGTCGAGGATTCCGCACCGGGTTAGACACATTTACAAATCCGATCTGACTTATTATTGTCACATATACCGGGATACAGTGAAAAGTATTGTTCCTTGCGCGCTATACAGACAAAGCATACCCTTCATAGAGTACAGAGGGGAGAAGGGTTTGATTTATAATTGTCACATGTATTGGGATACAGTGAAAAGTATTGTTTCTTGCACGCTATACAGACAAAGCATACTGTTCATAAAGTACAAAGGTAGGTCTATTCAAAAGCCTGACAGCAGCAGGTAGGAAGCTGTTCTTGAGTCGGTCGGTACGTGTCCTCAGACTTTTGTATCTTTTTCTCCGGCCGAAGAGAGAATGACCGGGGTGCGTGGGGTCCTTGATTATGCCGGCTGCTTTTCCCCGAGGCAGCGGGAAGTGTAGACAGAGTCAATGGATGGGAGGCTGGTTTGCGTGATGGACTGGGCTTCATTCATGACACTTTGTAGTTTCTTGTGGTCTTGGGCAGAGCAGGAGCCCCAGACCAAGCTGTGATACAACCAGAAAGAATGCTTTCTATGGTGCATCTGTAAAAGTTGGTGAGAGTTGTAGCGGACATGCCAAATTTCCTTAGTCTTCTGAGAAAGTAGAGGCGTTGGTGGGGCTTTCTTAACTATAGCGTCGGCGTGGAGGGACCAGGACAGGTTGTTGGTGATCAGGACACCTAGAAATGTGAAACTCTCCACCATTTCCACTTCGTCCCTGTTGATGTAGACAGGGGCATGTTCTCCTTTACGCTTCCTGAAGTCGATGACAATCTCCTTTGTTTTAACTGACGCTGAGGGAGAGATTATTGTCGCCGCACCAGTTCACCAGATTACAGGGGCCACACGGACGATCGCAGGGCTGTCGAGTCGGATTCTCCGCTCCGCCACTGCTGCCTCGGAGACTACCATCCCCTATCACTGGTCCCGTAACCCCAACGGGGGGGTCGTGACCCACGGTTTGGGAGCCCCCTGGAGTCGAGGGTGTGATTGGGGGAGCGGGGGGGGTAGTGCGGGGCGAAGGTCGGGCGTGGGATTATTGCGTTTGTGTTCATCCATCTTTGCTCTCGTTTCCAGGGACGTGTCGGTGGAGTTACCATTTGTCCTCATGCACCCCAAACCCGTCGAACAACCCGTGTCCAGGCCACAGTCAGGTGAGGTCATCACCTTCTTTGACCCTTGACCCAGCGTTGGGCACCAGAGCAGAAACCCTCAATGTGTGTTATGAAGCTCGACTAGATTCCCAACAGTTCTCCTATTTCGTAATAAGGATAAGGACACTCCAGGAAGTTTTTATCAAAACAAACTTTATTTAAAACAAGACAGTTCAACTGTAACAAATAAAGTAGCTTGACTTTTGTCAAATGAAATACTTAAACAGGACAAGATATAATTCTTAACTGCTAACCTATCTCTATTAGTTCCAATTCAAGCAATATTCCTCTTATAGACCTAAACGCCCATTCAAAATCAGTTAGCGACCCCCAGGCTTACGTGTTTGTACTTATTAACAATCCTAGAGCCTTTTGAACACCTTGAAAGAGAGAGAGACACCTGCCTTCTGACACCCAAACAGCAGCCTCCAGAGAGAGAGAGAGACAGAGAGACAACTGTCTTCTGATAGCCCCAAACAGCAACCCCCAGAGAGAGGAGAAACACCTGTCTTCTGACACCCAAACAGTAGCCTCCAGAGAGAGAGAGACAGAGAGACACCTGTCTTCTGACACCCAAACAGCAGCCTCCAGAGAGAGAAAGAGAGATAACCTCTTGCTTCTTTCAAAAACAGGCAGAAACTGCTTGCTTTTCCCTGTAAGCTTTGCTCCTCCCGTTAGCACATGACTCTTCCTTGTCAATTAGCGTACTTAAACCCTGCTCTGAAACCCCAGGGGAAAAAATGCATTCGCTCAGATTAAAACAAGCATAACCATAAGCCAATATCAATTGTTATCCTGAATTAAAGGTGGCGCAGTGGTTAGCACTGCTGCCTCACAGCGCCAGGGACCTGGGTTCGATTCTGGCCTTGGGTCACTGTCTGCGTGGAGTTTGCACGTTCTTGGCATGTCTGCGTGGGTTTCCTCCGGGTGCTCCGGTTTCCTCCCACGCTCCAAAGATGTGCAGGTTAGTTGGATTGGCCATGCTGAATTGCCCCCTAAGTGTCCCAAGATGGGCAGATTTGGGGAAATTAACCACGGCTAATTAACCACGATTAATGGGACAGGGTGCGGGAAGAGGGCCTGGATAAGACTCTCTGTCAGAGAGTCAATGCAGACTCGATGGGCCAAATGATACCCTTCCGCAGCGGAGGGATTCTATGATTTTCAACAGATATGCTGCCTGGTGCAGACAAATTGGCACCGTGTAAAACACAGCTGATTTTTAAACATACCCCCCCACAAGAAATGAATACATTTTTTAAAGGCACAGTTTCAGCACACTAGCTACACCTGTACCATCTTCTCCTTCCGGAGGAGGGCGATTGAATAGAGTGGGTCGAGATTCCCGGGTTTTGAAGGAAGACAGTTGGTCCCATTGGAACGTACCAGATTCTTTCGGTGGGCTTGACAGGGTGGATGCTGGGAGAATATCTCTATTCCTCAAACATTGACGGAAGAATCTGGAATTCGGAGGGTCACAGTCTCGGGATGACAGGCTCATGTATTTCGGACCGAGAAGGCAGGATATTGCACAGACACCCGAGCTAAGAGTTGCGGCCTCGGTTTAGGGATTCCTCCCACCCTGCCTCAAGACCCGGAGTGGGACTTGAACCCGGAACGGCGCCACTCTGAGGAAAAGAGGGTGCAGCCCACTGAGGCACTGCTACGCGGCAGGGGAGGGGGGGGGGGGCGGAGGGAGTGAGAGAGAGAACCAGGAGTTGCGGATTGAATCGGAGATGCAACTGAAGGTTTTTTTTTTATCTGTGCTGTTCCTTCCAGTTCTTCCAGAGTCTGAAGTTCCGGTGGATACAAACCTGATCGAGTTTGAGACCAAGTAAGTTCAGTTTTCTTTACCGGAATCTTCTAATGTAAGCAGTATCCCGCGCACAGGCCAGAAGCATGTTCAGTCCAAACCCCTCCGTGTCCTTGGTCCCTCGCTGAGACCTCCTCCAGCCCTACAACACTCCACCTACTGCCCTTTGAGATTTCAGCGTTCCTCCAATTCCAACCACTTGGACATCACCTCACTATTGGCGGTGGTGTCTTCAACTCTTTTTTAAAATTCACTGCCCTTCCCTAATTGCCCCTTGAGAAGGTGGTAGGGGAGCCCCCAGCTTGAACCCGTTGCAGTCCAAGTGTGGTGTAGGTACACCCACAGCGCTGTTAGAGAGAGAGTTCCGGGATTTTGACCCAGCCACAGTGAAGGAACGGCCGATAGATTTCCAAGTTGGGATGGTGAGTGGCTCGGAGGGGGAACCTCCAGGTGGTGGCGTTCCCCATTTGTCTGCTGTCCCTTGGCCTTCTAGATGGTGGAGGTGGTGGGTTTGGAAGGTGCTGCCTAAGGAGCCTTGGTGAGTCGCTGCGGTGCATCTTGTAGATGGTACGCAGGCTGCCACTGTGCGTGGGTGGTGGAGGGAGTGAGTGTTTGTGGATGGGGGGCCAATCAAGCGGGGCTGCTTTGTCCTGGATGGTGTCGAGCTTCTTGAGTGTTGTTGGGAGCTGCAGCCATCCCGGCAAGTGGGGAGTATTCCATCACACTCCGACTTGTGTCCTTATAGATGGTACACACGGCTGCCACTAAGCATAAGAACATAAGAAATAGGAGCAGGAGTAGGCCATCTAGCCCCTCGAGCCTGCCCCGCCATTCAATAAGATCATGGCTGATCTGAAGTGGATCAGTTCCACTTACCCGCCTGATCCCTATAACCCCTAATTCCCTTACCGATCAGGAATCCATCTATCTGTGATTTAAACATATTCAACGAGGCAGCCTCCACCACTTCAGTGGGCAGAGAATTCCAGAGATTCACCACCCTCTGAGAGAAGAAGTTCCTCCTCAACTCTGTCCTAAACTGACCCCCCCCTTTATTTTGAGGCTGTGCCCTCTAGTTCTAGTTTCCTTTCTAAGTGGAAAGTATCTCTCCACCTCTACCCTATCCAGCCCCTTCATTATCTTATAGGTCTCCATAAGATCCCCCCTCAGCCTTCTAAATTCCAACGAGTACAAACCCAATCTGCTCAGTCTCTCCTCATAATCAACACCCCTCATCTCTGGTATCAACCTGGTGAACCTTCTCTGCACTCCCTCCAAGGCCAATATATCCTTCCGCAAATAAGGGGACCAATACTGCACACAGTATTCCAGCTGCGGCCTCACCAATGCCCTGTACAGATGCAGCAAGACATCTCTGCTTTTATGTTCTATCCCCCTTGCGATATAGGCCAACTTCCCATTTGCCTTCTTGATCACCTGTTGCACCTGCAGACTGGGTTTTTGCATCTCATGCACAAGGACCCCCAGGTCCCTCTGCACAGTAGCATGTTGTAATTTTTTTCCATTTAGATAATAATCCAATTTGCTATTATTTCTTCCAAAGTGAATAACCTCACATTTGTCAACGTTATACTCCAAGCGTAGAGGGAGTGAATGTTTAAGGTGGTGGATAGGGTTTTATATATTTATATTATGTGTACAAATATATGTAACAAGCGGTGACATATACAATAAAAGCAAAATACTGCAGATGCTGGAACCTGAAGCAATAGTAGAAAGATGCTGGAAAATCTCAGCAGGTCTGACAGCATCTGTGGAGAGAGAATCGAGCCAACGTTTCGAGTCTGGATGACCCTTCGTCAGAGCTCTACTCTCTCTCCACAGATGCTGTCAGACCTGCTGAGATTTTCCAGCATTTCTGTGACGTACGTAACGCTGCTTTTCCATCCTGTAACCAGACCCGCTATCAAGAAAAGTTCGGCCCATGTTTCCTCCCCTCCCCGGGGTCCAATTATCGCCCCAAAATCTCACCGTCGGTTCATCCTGCTTCCCAAGCTCGAATGGGGAGAGCTTCTTTCTTAGCCTCACCCGATCTATAACCAGCGCATTCACCGTCTGTCTCCAATGTTCCTGGGACTAATAATTCAGTGGGGAGACGATGGCCGAGTGGTGTTATCACTAAGACTATTAATCCAGAAACTCCAGCTAATGTTGTGGGGGACCCGGGTTCGAATCCTGTCACGGCAGAGGGTGGAATTTGAATTCAATTTTTAAAAAATATCTGGAATTAAGAATCTACTGATGACCCATTGTCAGAAAAACCCATCTGGTTCCTTTAGGGAAGGAAATCTGCCGTCCTTACCCCGGTCTGGCCTACATGTGACTCCAGGGCAATGTGGTTGACTCTTCACTGCCCTCTGAAATGGCCCAGCGAGCCACTCGGTTCAAGGGCAACTAGGGATGGGCAATAAATGTTGGCCCATCCAGAGACGCCCGTGTCCCGCGAATGGATTTTTAAAAAATTGGCGGAGGTTGCCCGGGATCACCATCTCTGATTGGATGACTTCTTCAAGGTGTCGCCACGTGACCTCCCATGGGCACTGCCATTTGACGGCCAATGCGCCAATCACCGTGAAATGGACCCAATCGGTGAAGCAGATAGAAAGCTCAAATCTCCCTCTGCCCAGCGCATCTCTCACACCCCACTAACCCTCTCAATTGGATAATTCTGGACCCCCCCCCCTGCCTTCCAGAGGGTGTCACGGTGGCACAGTGGTTAGCACTGCAGCCTCACAGCGCCAGGGACCCAGGTTCCATTCCCGGCTTGGGTCACTGTCTGTGCGGAGTCTGCACGTTCTCCCCCTGTGTCTGTGTGGGTTTCCTCCGGGGGCTCCGGTTTCCTCCCGCAGTCCGAAAGACGTGCTGGTTAGGTGTGTTGACCGTGTTAAATTGCCCCTCAGTGTCTAAAGATGTGCAGGTTAGGTGGATTGGCCATGCTAAATTGTTCCTCAGTGTCCAAAGATGTGTAGGTTAGGTGGATTGGCCATGCTAAACTGCCCCTTAGTGGCCCCTTTGAGTTATAAGGAGAGGCTGGATAGACTGGGACTTTTTTCTCTGGAGTGTAGGAGGCTGAGGGGTGAACTTATAGAGGTCTATAAAATAATGAGGGGCACAGATCAGCTAGATAGTCAATATCTTTTCCCAAAGGTAGGGGAGTCTAAAACTAGAGGGCATAGGTTTAAGGTGAGAGGGGAGAGATACAAAAGGGTCCAGAGGGGCAATGTTTTCACTCAGAGGGTGGTGAGTGTCTGGAACGAGCTGTCAGAGGCAGTAGTAGAGGCGGGTACAATTTTGTCTTTTAAAAAGCATTTAGAGAGTTACATGGGTAAGATGGGGTATAGAGGGATATGAGTCAAAGGCGGACAGTTGGGACTAGCTTTGGGGTTTTAAAAAAGGGCGGCATGGACAAGTTGGGCCGAAGGGCCTGTTTCCATGCTGTAAACCTCTATGATTCTATAAACTGCCCCTTAGTGTCCAACGATGTGCAGGTTAGGTGGATTGGCCGTGCTAAGTTCTCCCTCAGTGTGGCGACGAGGGGATTCTCACAGTAACTTCGCCGCGGTGTTTACTGTAAGCCCACTTGCGACACTAATAAAATAAACTTGAAACTAAACTCCTCTGTGCCTCTCTTCCCCAGTTTCGGCCAAGATGATGACATCGTGTTTGAAGACTTTGCCCGCCTGCGGTTGAAGGGACTGAAGGATGAGAAGGACGATGATGACCACTTTTGTTAAGAGTGGAACCGCGAGAGGGAAGTGGATGGGGTTGAGGGGGGCGGGGAGGGGGGTGGAAGAGAGGGCGGGACAGCGGGGAAAAGAAACCCTCCCCCTCCCTGCTTAATCGCAAGCGCTCCGCCTGTGAGTCTCCCACTGGGGCGGTGGGGGGGGGGGGGGGGGGGGGGGCGTGCCGCACTCAAACCTGTACGACAAGAAGTCATTGTTTTTAATGTCTGTGTGGGAGATGTCACTTTTAGAATATTTCTAGACTTACGCTGAATTATGGGTCTGTTTTCCATGCACTCCTTTGAAAAGTCCAGAGTCCAGTGTCTCGTGAGAGTATATCTTGTTTCCTTTGCCTCTTTCTGTACAATAACCAAACATCGCCCTTTCCTTCCCCGCCGCCGCCCCTCCCCCCTCTGTTCAAGAGAACCGCCATGTCTCCCGCCGCACGTTCGCTCGTCCACTTTGCTGGGTTCACGTTGTCTTCCTGTGTTGTTCTTCGACAAATCTAAAGAAACCCTCCCCCTTCCCTCCCCCTGTACCCCCCCCTCACCCCACCAAATACCCCACTGTCCGACACCCAAACAGCCGCTGCCTGCATTATTTTACCCCTATCCGTCCTGGGTATCAGGGTGTGGGTTCGAGGTGAAGTTGCGAGATGAAGCGTCAGATCCAGCCCAAGGTGGGGTGCAATGCCTCATCTCATCCGCTTGGATCGTGTGTGCGTGAGCGCATGTGTGTGTGCGTGTGCGTGTATGCGCGCTTGTGCTTGTACATGTATGCGCGCTTGTGCTTGCACGTGTATGCGCACTTGTGCTAGTACGTGTATGTGTGCGTGTGCATGCATGTGCGCATGTGTGTGCATGCATGTGCATGCACGTGTGTGCGTGCGTGCGCCTGTATGTGTGTGCGTGCACGTGCATGTGTGTGCGCGCGTGTGCGTGCGCATGTGTGTGCGCATGTGCGTGCATGTGTGTGTGCGCATGTGCATGTATGCACGCGTGTGCTTGTATGTGTATGCGCGCGTGTGCATGTATGTGTATGCGCGCGTGTGCATGTATGCATGCATATGCATGTGTGCACACATGCATATGTGTGTGCATGTGTGCGCGTGGGTGTGTGCATGTATGTGTACGTGTGTGTGCATGTGTGTAGACATGTACATGTGTGTGTTTGTGTCTCTGTCTTGTGGGGACCTCGAATTGGATCCATTTGGATTTTGAATTTGGTTTTTGGAGTGGGAGGGGGTGGGGGTAGAATGCTGAGACTGTCGTGGCACCGGTTCAGTTGGAGGCCCTTCCTCCGGATTGGGAAAGTGGGGAGGGTGGGGGGTGGTGATTGAAGCAAGCGGAAAACTTTCCGCAGTCGATCCCGCTGCCACCATGTGAGACAGAGGAGCTCGGTTGAGCAGGTTAGGGAGATGTCCAGAACCCTGGGCATCCATCAACTCCTCGTTAACCCCCGCCAAAGGTAATCTCTAACGGCCTCTCGGTGAAGCTCATTTACAAGTGGTCGAGAGAGGGAGAGGCAGGAATGGCCGTCAGAGGTTGCCATTTCTGCAACCCTGGGTTTTCCGTGTTTATCGAACATTTATTTAAACTAATTGAACTTCCGAATCAGAATGGTGAGTGCATTTGGGATAAGTCTGGTTTATTAACATTTCTTAAATGTCCTTTCAACTTTCAAATGTCTGTCAAAAAAATGTCACACTGTAAAGTTTTCTTTGATAAACAGAAAGGTTAGAAGTGGTTCTAACTTCAGAGTAACTTGTGCTGTATAGTTTGTGTATATATAAATAATCTGTATTATAGAAAAGATCATTTTGTCATGGTGCTCTTGCAGGGGGGGGTGGCTAGGGTCGGGGTCTGGGCTTGAGGGGGCGGGGGGGTGGGCCTAGACTTGACGTGGGGCCTAGGCTTGGCGATGTCTAGGCTTGGGGCCTCGGCTTGGGCCTAGGCTTGGGGTTGCCCAGACTTTGAGGCCGAGGCTTGGGTTTGCCTAGGCTTGGGGCCCAGGCTTGAGGTTGTCTAAGCTTGGGGCCTAGGTTTGGGGGTGTCTACGCTTGGAGCCTAGATTTCGAGGGGCCTAGAGTGCCGGGGTGGGGAGGTGGTTTAGTCTTGGGCCTAGGCTTGGGCCTTGACTTGGGAGAGCCCAGGGTTGGGGCCTACGCTTGGGAGGGCTTAGGCTTGGGCCTAGCCTTGGGAGAGGTGAGGTGCTTAGATATGGAGGGGTCTAGGCTTGGGGTCTAGATATGGGTCTAGACTTGACTTGGGGCCTAGGCTTGGGGGTGACTAGGTTTAGGACCTAGTCTTGGGCCTAGAATTGTGGGGGGGATGGGGGGGTGCTTAGATTTGGAGGGGTCTAGGCTTGGGGCCTAGCTCTGTATCTGTCGTCATGGAAACAGTGGCCTCTGTGACCAGGACAGGAAGAGAGAGAGGGACCATTGTCAGTTTTTATTGGGCAGGGGGAGGGGGACACATCTGAGGAGAATGACAGAAATCTTGCATTAACACATTCACCGTCCAGGGAGTGGGAAAGGCTGTCACGGGGCAGGGCCTTGGCCTCTGGTCCCAGGGTGGATTCTCGAGCTTTGGCCAAAATGGTTTTCACTCTTGTTAGCCAATAGCGGGCAGGACCTGGGAGATACAGAGCAGACCTTCCTGTGAATCTCCAGCTGGTGGACAGATACCGCCTCCCCCAACCACTGTTGCTCTAATATGGAAGCGGGGGGACGAGGGACGGGGTGCCGTGGGGAGTATATCTGTCACCCAATCCTTCAGCTGTCCCATGGGAGGTTGGCACGTCGATGGAGTCGGGGTTGGGGGGGGGGAGGTGTAGGTTGGTCAGCGCATGAGACTTTGCAATGGCATTCGCTCCAACAAAATGAATCGAGTGTGTGTGTGCGCTCGCGTGTGTGTGCACTCGCGTGTGTGCGCTCGCATGTGTGTATATGCGCTCGTGTGTGTGCGCTCGCGTGTGTGCACGCGCACATGTGTGTGCACGCGCACATGTGTGTGCACGTGTGTGTGTGCACACGTGTGTGTGCGCGCAAGTGTGTGTGCGCGCAAGTGTGTGTGCGCGCAAGTGTGTGTGCGCGCGCAAGTGTGTGTGCGCGCGCAAGTGTGCGCGCGCGCAAGTGTGTGTGTGCGTGCATGTGTGTGCGCGCGCAAGAGTGTGTGCGCGCGCAAGTGTGTGTGCGCGCAAGTGTGTGCGCGCGCAAGTGTGTGTGTGCGTGCATGTATGTATGTTTGTGTGTGTGTGCACGTGAGTATGCACATGTTTGCATGTGTGTGTGCATGTGTGTGCGTGCGTGTGTGCGTGCATGCGTGTGTGTGTATGTGTGTGTGCCCGTGTGCGTGTGTATATGCACGTTTGTGTGCGCGCTGTGTGTGTGAGCGTGTCCATGTGTGCGCGCGTCTAATTTGACTGAATTTGAGGGGCCTTTTTTTTTGCAACCAATATTTGAATGAATCGCGCCGTCCTTCTCACTGCTCTGACCTCTCCCAGGGATCGCTCTCTCTTCCTCTCTCTCTCTCTCTCTCTGTCTCTCGCTCTCTGTCTCTCGCTCTCCCCTTACCCCTCTTCACTCCCCCTAACCTGCTCACACACCACCCTCCCTGTAATCTGGGTCTGGGAGTTGTATCATCGACCCCGGGGGGCGGCGGGGGGTGGGGGGGGGGGTTTCTATCTTTTTTTTGGTGCCATTTGTAAACGGGTCAAGCCCTCTGTCTTTTGCTCTACCCCCTCCCCCTCCCCCACCCCCACCCCTGCCCCGGCCTCGTTAAACATGTTCGCTGCCTTTATTGTCCCTGAAGATCTAATCAACGCGACACGGGGGAACCTTCTCTGTGGAGAGGCGGCGCGGGGGTGTCGGAAAAGAATTGGTTAACGGTCGCCCAGTTAACCCTCTCCGTGCCAAATGCCCACCAGCAAACGGCTGGGAGCTTCTGGGCAGTGGGTGAGCGTCAATGGTTAGACTAGCTGGACCGGACGGGGAAACTGGTCTCCTCTCTGGCAAGAGTGCGTTGAGCTGATAGATTGGGGAAGAGAGAGAGAGAGGCAGCGGAAGTGCTCAGCTGTGTCTAAGGCTCAGTTCAGCAGCTGGGAGAGCCGGCCAGCCCCTCCAGAGAGGGACGGACAGACATCCATCCTGTCCCAAGTTAGTCGCCAAGAGTCGCTGGTGGGGGCCTCGCTGTCACCACCTCTCTCAGTCGGAAGACCAACCCAGATTCAACCCCAACTCTGATCGGAAAACCCAACGACCGCTGGATGATTAATCCCAGAGAACTCCGGCGTTCTGGGGGTTCGAATCCCGCCACGGCAGAGGGTGGAATTAGAATTCAATGAGTTTTTGAACTCCAGGAGCGAGAGAGGGGTCGGGGAGAGATATTTGAAGGGTAAAAGTTGGTGTGAAATGGGGAGAGAAGAGGCGGGGAGGGAGGGAATAGCAGAGAGCGACACCCAGCCTGTTCCAGACTTGGGAGGGAGGGTTGGAACTTGTGGCCTGGTCCAACAATCGATACTTGTCCGAGGGTGACCTTGAGGAAGAGCTTGTCTGTGGAGATATATTTATCTGTATAATTTGAGCTTAATATGTGAGAATTATTTTGCTGTCTGTTGCGAACCTGAAATCTTGTGTTTGCAAACTGGGACAAAGATATGTTGTATTCCTGTCGATGTTTAATAAGTCCGATGGAAAGATGTTTGAGATTCAGTTCATTTACTATTAAACTGGTGCATTCACTGCGAATCAACACCCTTGTTTCTTTTACCCTGAAGGTGACAAAAGACTTTTCATTTCTCTAGCGCCTCTCCCATCCCGCGGGACATCCCAAAGGGCTTCGCAGCCATTCAGATACTATCCTCTTTTTATTTTGTTGTGTCGGATGTGTAATCGTAAGGTCGGAAACTCGACGGCCAATTTGTCGAAATTGGCCAAGCTGAATTGCCCCTTAGTGTCCCGGGATGCGTAGGTTAGAGGGATTGGCCATGCAAAATTGCCCCTTAGTGTCCAAAGATGTGCAGGTTAGAGGGATTGGCCATGCTAAATTGCCCCTTAGTGTCCCGGGATGCGTAGGTTAGAGGGATTGGCCATGCTAAATTGGCCCTTAGTGTCCAAAGATGTGCGGGTTGGGTTGATTGGCCATGCTAAATTGCCCCTTAGTGTCCAAAGATGTGCAGGTTAAGTGGATTGGCCGTGCTAAATTGCCCCTTAGTGTCCAAAGATGTGTAGGTTGGGTTGATTGGCCATGCTAAATTGCCCCTTAGTGTCCAAAGATGTGCAGGTTAAGTGGATTGGCCATGCTAAATTGTCCCCTAGTGTCCAAAGATGGTAGGTTAGGTTGATTGGCCATGTTAAATTGCCCCTTAGTGTCCAAAGATGTGCAGGTTAGGTGGATTGGCCATGCTAAATTGCCCCTTAGTGTCCAAAGATGTGCAGGTCAGGTGGATTGGCCATGCTAAATTGGCCCTTGGTGTCAGGGGGACTAGCGGGGTAAATACGTAGGGTTACGGGGATAGGGCCCGGGTGGGATTGTTGCCGGTGTAGACTCGATGGGACAAATGGCCTCTTTCTGTACTGCAGGGATTCTATGATCTCTGATCAATATGTGCACAGCAAGCTCCCACAGACAGCGGCGCGACCCTTGGACGAGACGTGGCGGTGTCGGAGAGTTTGAGGGAAAGATTCCTGGGAAATGGGTTCCAGGGAGGGGGGGGAGGTGGTGATGCGTCCCCCAGGGAGGGGGGAGGTGGTGATGCGTCCCCCAGGGAGCGGGGGAGGTGGTGATGCGTCCCCCAGGGAGGGGGGGGAGGTGGTGATGAGTCCCCCACGCGCATTGCCCTCCAATGGATTTTGTGGAAGGTCTCGTGACACATGCGTTTCCAGTGGGTAAGACGTTGGGGGGAGGCGATGGCCTAGTGGTATTATCACTGGACTATTTCATCCAGAGTTGCAGCCTGGGGGACCCGGGTTCGAATCCCGCCACGGCCGATGGTGAAATTTGAATTCAATAAAAAAGAATCTGGAATTAAGAATCTACTGATGACCCATTGTCGGGAAAACCCATCTGGTTCCCTTTAGGGAAGGAAATCTGCCGTCCTTACCCGGTCTGGCCTACATGTGACTCCAGAGCCACAGCCAATGTGGTTGACTCTCAACTGCCCTCCAAGGGCAACTAGGGATGGGTAATGAATGCTGGGCCAGCCAGCGACACCCATGTCCCATGAATTAATAGAAAAAAGCAAGTGACGACACATCTTTGTTCTGCTAGACGTGAATCTGTGACTATGTCCACTCGTCCCGAAACTACTGTGGCCTTTTTATTCATTCATGGGACATGGGCGTCCCTGGCTGGTCCAGCATTTATTGCCCATCCCTAGTTGCCCTTGGAGGGCAGTTCAGAGTCAACCACATTGGCTGTGGCTCTGGAGTCACATGTAGGCCAGACAAAGTAAAGTTTATTTATTAGTGTCGCAAGTAGGTTGACATTAACACTGCAATGAAGTTACTATGAAAATCCCCTAGTCTCCACACTCCGGCGCCTGTTCGGGTAACACTGAGGGAGAATTTAGCACGGCCAATACACCCCCCAACCAGCACGTCTTTCGAACTGTGGGAGGAAACTGGAGCACCCAGTTGGGGCGGCACGGTAGCATAGTGGTTAGCACTGCTGCTTCACAGCTCCAGGGTCCCGGGTTCGATTCCCGGCTTGGGTCACTGTCTGTGTGGAGTTTGCACATTCTCCTCGTGTCTGTGTGGGTTTCCTCCGGGTGCTCTGGTTTCCTCCCACAGTCCAAAGATGTGCGGGTTAGGTTGATTGGCCAGGTTAAAAATTGCCCCTTAGAGTCCTGTGATGCGTAGGTTAGTGGGATTGGTGTGTGGGGGTGGGGCCTGGGTGGGATTGTGGTCGGTGCAGACTCGATGGGCCAAATGGCCTCCTTCTGCACTGTAGGGTTTCTATGATTTCTATTTCTATGATTTCACCCGGAGGAAACCCACGCAGACACGGGGAGAACATGCAAACTCCACACAGACCAGTGACCCAAACCGGGAATCGAACCCGGGTCCCTGGCGCTGTGAGGCAGCAGTACTAACCGGGTAAAGATGGCAGATTTCCTTCCCTAAAAGGACATTGGCGAACCAGATGGGTTTTTCCAACAATGGTTCATCTTAATTCCAGATATTTTTCTATTGAATTCAAATTCCACCATCTGCCGTTGCGGGATTCGAACCCGGGTCCCCCAGAACATTTGCTGAGTTTCTGGATGAATAGTCTAGCGATAATACCACCAGGCCAGAGCCTCCCCTGACCAGGGGAAGTGAGGAAATGATCTGACCTGAACCAAGCTCGATCGGACAACATTCACTCCACAGTGACAGCTGGGGGGAGATTACTGACCGTTTGACCCTTCACCTCCCACATTGGAGATATAAAATGGAGACTCGGTGTCGCGAGCAATCTCGATGGGTTTTCTTTGCTGAATACCACCGTGTTGACTGATTCCAGTTACTTTTTCTACTTGACTTCCAAGAGTAGTTGAGAATGATGGTCGTAAAACATCACTATGTGCGTGGTGCAAAGCAAAGGCAATCTAAAAATCACTGACACATTACTTGTGATGCTTGAATCTTTTATTCCGCCAGCAAAGTGCAATTGCATTGTCCACCATTGAGACAGCGACCAACTGGAGCCCAACCTCACTCTCCCAATCCCAACTGAGACACTTTGGAATTCAATTGTTATGGGTCAGGTTAGAAATTCCAGAAGAGACCGCCTGAACCATAAATGTTTTACGCTGAATTTAGCGAGGATGAGCATGATATGTTTCACTTCAGATCATAGAAACATAGAAAAACTACAGCACAAAACAGGCCCTTTTTTTTAAATACTTTTCCAATTCAATCAAATCAAATCCAATTCAGAGTCTCAACAAGTTGAGACATTTTAGATCCAGGCTGACAAGACAGGACGGGAGACCAAACCACCCTGTCCTGGGCCCGATCTACATGAGTCAAGCTGATTGGAGGAGGGGGAGGATCCTCCTCCAAGACTTGGGCTCATTTGCATCCTAGCCAAAAGGCCGAGATGCCGCTTTTAAAAATTGCTTCATATGAAACATATGAAGCCTCAGCGTAACCTAATGACCTCAACCAAGTGCAGGCGATCCATACTACTCGGCCCCACAAGTTGTGCCGAACATATCCCTACCTTCCAGACCTACCTATAACCCTCCATCCTATTAAGTCCCATGTACTCATCCAGGAGTCTCTTAAAAGACACTATTGAGTTCGCCTCCACCACCACTGACGGCAGCCGATTCCACTCGCCCACCACCCTCTGTGTGAAAAACTTACCCCTAACATTTCCCCTGTACCTAACCCCCCCAGCACCTTAAACCTGTGTCCTCTCGTAGCAACCATTTCCACCCTGGGAAAAAGCCTCTGAGAGTCCACCTGATCTATGCCTCTCAACATCTTATATACCTCTATTAGGTCTCCTCTCATCCTACGTCTCTCCAAGGAGAAAAGACCGAGCTCCCTCAGCCTATCCTCATAAGGCATGCCACTCAATCCAGGCAACATCCTTGTAAATCTCCTCTGCACCCTTTCAATCTTTTCCACATCCCTCCTGTAATGAGGCGACCAGAACTGAGCACAGTACTCCAAGTGGGGTCTGACGAGGGTCTTATATAGCTGCATCATTATCCCCGGACTCCTAAACTCAATCCCTCGATTGATAAAGGCCAGCACACCATATGCCTTCTTAACCACCTCCTCCACCTGCGGGGCCGATTTTAGAGTCCTATGGACCCGGACCCCAAGGTCCTTCTGATCCTCTACAGTACTAAGAGTCTTTCCCTTTATATTGTACTCCTTCATCCCATTTGACCTGCCAAAATGGACCACTACGCATTTATCTGGGTTGAAGTCCATCTGCCACTTCCCCGCCCAGCCTTGCATCCTATCTATGTCCCTCTGTAACTTCTGACATCCCTCCAGACTATCCACAACCCCACCAACCTTCATGTCGTCAGCAAACTTACCAAACCATCCCTCCGCTTCCTCATCCAGGTCATTTATGAAAATGACAAACAGCAAGGGTCCCAGAACAGATCCCTAGGGCACACTAGAACTCGTGTTCTAACCTGATTCATCAATTGTTATGGGTCAGGTTAGAAATTCCAAAAGAGACCACCTGAACCATAAATGTTTTACGCTGAATTTAGCGAGGATGAGTATGATATGTTTCACTTCAGATCATAGAATCATAGCGGTTTACAGCATGGAAACAGGCCCTTCGGCCCAACATGTCCATGTTGCCCCTTCTTTGAACCACTGAGCTAGTCCCAATTGGCCCGTATCTCTCTATACCCATCCTACCCATGTAACTGTCTAAATGTTTTTTTAGAAGATAAAATTGTACCCGCCTCTACTACTACCTCTGGCAGCTCGTTCCAGACACTCACCACCCTCTGTGTGAAAGAAATTGCCCCTCTGGACCCTTTTGTATCTCTCTTGTATCAGTGTGTGTGGGTCTTTCTCTTGCTCTGTATCTGTGTCTTTGTGCATGCGTGTGCCTGTATATTGTTGTTGGGGTTTCCGGGTACAGTCAGAAACCTCAGACAATACAAGAGTCACGAAGCCAGGGTCTCAGTTTAAAAATGCAACCTTTATTCTGACCTGTGGCCACTAAGCGAAATCATCAAAGGGTCAGGGCAGCTCTGAGCTCGAGCAGCTGGACCTCTCCAATCAAATCTGGCGTATACAATTCAAAACAGATCAATTACCCCTGCCTTTCATTAGCTTTAGATTAATCATCCTTCCATATGCATAAATCAACAATAATACCTGTCATATACCTTAGCCAATTGCATCTTACCTCTGGCATTATGGCATTTCATTAGTTCATAGAATCCGGATGCTAACTCCTGTTTTGGCTAAACCCCACTTCCTGTATCCCCTAGTAACCAGACGCCAGCCCCAAAGTTCATAGGGTACGATTCCCTCCAGGTCACTGCACACCAGATTAACACATGGCTCAATGTCTGGGCATACATCCATCTTATCTGGACAGTGAATAAACCCTACTCATAAAGTCTGATTAAGTATTCTGAATGTTCTCTCCAACCTGTCCTGGTCCCTCCACGCCGACGCTATAGTTAGGAAAGCCCCACCAACGCCTCTACTTTCTCAGGAGACTATGAAAATTTAGCATGTCTGCTACAACTCTCACCAACTTCTACAGATGCACCATAGAAAACATTCTTTCTGGGTGTATCACAGCTTGGTCTGGGCTCCTGCTCTGCCCAAGACCACAAGGAACCACAAAAGGTCGTGAATGTAGCCCAATCCATCACGCAAACCCAGCCTCCCGTCCATTGACTCTGTCTACACTTCCCGCTGCCTCGGGGGTAAAAGCAGCCGGCGTAATCAAGGACCCCACGCACCCCGGACATTCTCTCTTCCACCGGGAAAAAGATACAAAAGTCTGAGGTCACGCACCAACCGACTCAAGAACAGCTTCTATCTCGCATTAATTTGATCTTTCTCTACACCCTAGCTGTGACTGTAACACTACATTCTGCACTCTCTCCTTTCCTTCTCTATGAACGGTATGCTTTGTCTGTATGGTGGTTTGCGTGACGGATTATGCTGGCTGCTGTGCCGAGGCAGCGGGAAGTGTAAGCGGATTCAACGGATGGGAGGCTGGTTTGCGTGATGGACTGGGCTTCATTCACGAACTTTTGTAGTTTCTTGCGGTCTTGGGCAGAGCAGATTGCTCTGAACTCTAAGATGTGTGAGTGGAAATGTAACTTTAATTGGGTCTCAGCTAACTGTGGTTGGGGGAGACCACCTCAATTTCTATCCAAGTATATTTGAACTAATGCACCATGACAGACACCCCTGGAACACCGAGATAACAAGGACACCTATGTCAGAATCCTATTGATTGAGTACAGCTCAACCTTCAATACTATGATTCCCACAAAACTCATCTCCAAACTCCGTGGCCTGGGCCTCGGCTCCTCCCTCTGCGACTGGATCCTGAACTCCCGAACTCACAGACCATAATGAGTAAGGATAGGCAACAACACCTCCTCCACGATCATCCTCAACACCAGTGCCCCACAAGGCTGTGTTCTCAGCCCCCTACTATACTCCTTATACACCTCTGACTGTGCGGCCAAATTCCCCTTCAATTCCATCTTCCAGTTTGCTGACGACACCACCGTAGTGGGTCGGATCTCAAACAATGACGAGACAGAGTACAGGAATGAGATAGAGAATCTGGTGAACTGGTGCAGCAACAATAATCTCTCCCTCAATGTCAACAAGATGAAGGAGATTGTCATCGACTTCAGGAAGCGTAAAGGAGAACATGCCCCTGTCTACATCAATGGGGACGAAGTAGAAAGGGTTGAGAGCTTCAGGCTTTTAGGTGTCCAGATCACCAACAACCTGTCCTGGTCCCCCCCATGCCGACACTATAGTTAAGAAAGCCCACCAACGCCTCTACTTTCTTGGAAGACTGAGGAAATATCCAGATAAATGCGAAGTGATGCATTTTGGAAGAAATAATGTAGGGAGGAGTTATACAATAAATGGCAGAGCCATCAAGAGTATAGAAACACAGAAGGACCTAGGTGTGTAAGTCCACAAATCCTTGAAGGTGGCAACACAGGTGGAGAAGGTGGTGAAGAAGGCATATTGTATGCTTGCCTTTATAGGACGGGGTATAGAGTATAAAAGCTGGAGTCTGATGATGCAGCTGTATAGAACGCTGGTTAGGCCGCATTTGGAGTACTGCGTCCAGTTCTGGTCGCCGCACTACCAGAAGGACGTGGAGGCTTTAGAGAGAGTGCAGAGGAGGTTTACCAGGATGTTGCCTGGTATGGAGGGTCTTAGCTATGAGGAGAGATTGGATAAACTGGGGTTGTTCTCCCTGGAAAGACGGAGAATGAGGGGGGACCTAATAGAGGTGTACAAGATTATGAAGGGTATCGATAGGGTGAATGGTGGGAAGCTTTTTCCCAGATCAGAAGTGACGATCATGAGGGGTCACGGGCTCAAGCTGAGAGGGGCAAAGTATAACTCCGATATTAGAGGGATGTTTTTTACACAGAGAGTGGAGGGGGCCTGGAATGCGCTGCCAAGTAGGGTGGTGGAGGCAGACACGCTGACATCGTTTAAGACTTACTTGGATAGTCACATGAGCAGTCTGGGAATGGAGGGATACAAATGAATAGTCCAGTTGGACCAAGGAGCGGCACAGGCTTGGAGGGCCGAAGGGCCTGTTTCCTGTGCTGTACTGTTCTTTGGTCTTTGTTCACTGACACAAATGCAGATACACACAGAAGCACACACGAGACACAACAAAATGTGTACACAATACACATACTCTCAGTCTCACCCTTACCAATCTCCCTCTGCTGGACACTCTTTGTATCACACACACACACTCATCTGCTGCAATCTCCCTCTACTGGACATTTTTTGTATCACATACACACACACATCTGCTGCAATCTCCCTCTGCTGGACACTCTCTGTATCACATACACACAGTCATCTGCTGCAATCTCCCTCTGCTGGACACTCTCTGTATCACGTACACACACTCATCTGCTGCAATCTCCCTCTGCTGGACACTCTCTGTATCACACACAATCTCACCCTCCGCAATCTCTGTCTGCTGGACGCTATATAAATTATGCTAAATAATTCCAAGTATCTGGAAAGCTGAGGGTGAGATTGTTTGTGTGTGTGTGTGCGTCTTTCACGTGTTTCTTTGTAGGTGCTTCTGTTTCTGTGTTGTGTGTGTGTGTATTATTGCCTGTGTGTGTGTGTGTGTGTGTGTGTGAGTGATACAGAGAGTGTCCAGCAGAGAGAGTTTGCTGAGGATGAATGGGGGTGTGTGATACAGAGACTGTCCAGCAGAGGGAGTTTGCTGAGGGTGAGAACTGCGTCTCTGTGTATTACTGCGTGTGGGCATCTGTCTGTCTCCCTTTAAATCAGTGGTTCCCAAAGGGCGCGACGCGCCACACTGGTGCGGCGCAAGAGGATGGCCAAGTGTGGCGGGAAGATTCAAGGACAATCAAAGAAACATTTAAACATGGTTTAAACAAGCATTGTTTTATACTTTCTGGATGTCCCATGATCATATTATAGAGTAGTTGTGTTCTATGTTATGAATCAAGCACTGCTAGGAGATGTTTCTTTGTGTTTTTGAATGTATTTCTTATCAATAAAAAATTTGGTGTGGCACGAGCAAATTTTTATTCCGAAAGTGCAGCCCAGTGAAAAAAGTTTGGGAACCACTGCTTTAAATCATAGAATCTACGGTGTAGAAGGAGGCCATTCGGCCCATTGAGTCTGCACTGACCACAATCCCACCCAGGCCCTATCCCCGTAACCCCACATATTTGCTCTGCTATTACCCTTGACACTAAGGGGCAATTGGGCATGGCCAATTCACCTAACCTGCACATCTTTGGACTGTGGGAGGAAACCGGAGCACCCAGAGGAAACGCAGACATGGGGGGGGGGGGGGGGAGGGGGTGGGGGGCATGGCGGCACAGTGGGTTAGCACTGCTGCCTCACAGCGCCAGGGACCTGGGTTCGATTCCCAGCTTGGGGCTCACTGTCTGTGTGGAGTCTGCACATTCTCCCCATGTCTGCGTGGGTTTCCTCCAGTGAATATTCGGTGCATTGGCTATGCTAAATTGCCCCTTAGTGCCAGGGGGACTAGCTAAGGTAAATATGTGGAGTTACGGGGGATAGGGGCTGGGTGGGATTGTGGTTGGTGCAGACTCGATGGATCAAATGGCCTCCTTCTGCACTGTAGGGATTCTAGGATTCTATGAGAATGTGCAAACTCCACACAGACAGTGACTAAAAGCCATTTGCATGTGTTTCTTTGTGGGTTTTTTGGTTTGTATGTGTGTTTGTGTGCGTGTGATACAGAGAGTGTCCAGCAGAGGGAGATTGCTGAGGATGAGTGTGTGTGTGTGTGAACACAGTAAGAAGTTTAACAACACCAGGTTAAAGTCCAACAGGTTTATTTGGTAGCAAAAGCCACACAAGCTTTCGAGGCTCTGAGCCCCTTCTTCAGGTGAGTGGGAATTCTGTTCACAAACAGAACTTATAAAGACACAGACTCAATTTACATGAATAATGGTTGGAATGCGAATACTTACAACTAATCCAGTCTTTAAGAAACAAAACAATGGGAGTGGAGAGAGCATCAAGACAGGCTAAAAAGATGTGTATTGTCTCCAGACAAGACAGCCAGTGAAACTCTGCAGGTCCACGCAACTGTGGGAGTTACAAATAGTGTGACATAAACCCAATATCCCGGTTGAGGCCGTCCTTGTGTGTGCGGAACTTGGCTATCAGTTTCTGCTCAGCGACTCTGCGCTGTCGTGTGTCGCGAAGGCCGCCTTGGAGAACGCTTACCCGAATATCAGAGGCCGAATGCCCGTGACCGCTGAAGTGCTCCCCAACAGGAAGAGAACAGTCTTGCCTGGTGATTGTCGAGCGGTGTTCATTCATCCGTTGTCGCAGCGTCTGCATAGTTTCCCCAATGTACCATGCCTCGGGACATCCTTTCTTGCAGCGTATCAGGTAGACAACGTTGGTCGAGTTGCAAGAGTATGTACCGTGTACCTGGTGGATGGTGTTCTCACGTGAGATGATGGCATCTGTGTCGATGATCCGGCACGTCTTGCAGAGGTTGCTGTGGCAGGGTTGTGTGGTGTCTTGGTCACTGTTCTCCTGAAGGCTGGGTAGTTTGCTGCGGACAATGGTCTGTTTGAGGTTGTGCGGTTGTTTGGAGGCAAGAAGTGGGGGTGTGGGGATGGCCTTGGCGAGATGTTCGTCTTCATCAATGACATGTTGAAGGCTCCGGAGGAGATGCCGTAGCTTCTCCGCTCCGGGGAAGTACTGGACAACGAAGGGTACTCTGTCCACTGTGTCCCGTGTTTGTCTTCTGAGGAGGTCGGTGCGGTTTTTCGCTGTGGCGCGTTGGAACTGTTGATCGATGAGTCGAGCGCCATATCCTGTTCTTATGAGGGCATCTTTCAGCGTCTGGAGCTGTCTGTTGCGATCCTCCTCATCCGAGCAGATCCTGTGTATTCGGAGGGCTTGTCCGTAGGGGATGGCTTCTTTAACGTGTTTAGGGTGGAAGCTGGAGAAGTGGAGCATCGTGAGGTTATCCGTGGGCTTGCGGTACAGTGAGGTGCTGAGGTGACCGTCCTTAATGGAGATGCGCGTGTCCAAGAATGCAACCGATTCCGGAGAGTAGTCTATGGTGAGCCTGATGGTGGGATGGAACTTGTTGATGTCATCATAGAGTTGTTTCAGTGATTGTTCACCATGAGTCCAAAGGAAGAAAATGTCATCGATGTATCTAGTGTATAGCATCGGTTGAAGGTCCCGTGCGGTGAAGAAGTCTTGTTCGAACCTGTGCATGAAGATGTTGGCATATTGAGGTGCAAATTTGGTCCCCATGGCTGTTCCGTGTGTCTGGGTGAAGAACTGGTTGTTGAAGGTGAAGATATTGTGGTCCAGGATGAAGCGGATGAGATGTAAAATTGCATCTGGAAACTGGCAGTTGTTGGCGCTGAGCACTGAGGCCGTTGCAGCAATGCCATCGTCATGGGGGATGCTGGTGTAGAGTGCCGAGACATCCATTGTGACGAGGAGCGCTCCTGGTTCAACTGCTCCATGTGTGCCGAGTTTCTGTAGGAAGTCCGTCGTGTCGCGACAAAAGCTGGGGGTTCTTTGTACAATGGGTTTCAGGATGCCCTCGACATAGCCGGAGAGGTTCTCGCACAGGGTCCCATTGCCCGATACGATGGGACGGCCGGGTGTGTTTGCCTTGTGTATCTTCGGGAGGCAGTAGAGATCTCCAACGCGGGGAGTACGTGGGATGAGAGCACGGAGGGTGTTCTGAAGGTCCGGATCAAAGGTCTTGATCAGAGTGTTGAGTTGACGGGTGTGTTCTTTGGTCGGATCTGCGGGTAACTGTCTGTAGTGTTCCTCGTTGTTGAGTTGCAGACTCTTTGCAGTAATCCGTTCTGTTCAGTATGACGATGGCCCCTCCTTTGTCTGCTGGTTTGATGACAATGTTGCGGTTGGTCTTGAGAGCGTGGATGGCGTTACGTTGTGCTTGGGTGATGTTCGGGGCTGTCTTGTGAGTGCGGCTGATGAATTTGGTGTTGACGCACCTCCTGACGGCTTGGGCATACATGTCAAGTCGAGGGCAGTGGCCTTCCGGAGGAGTCCAATTCGACTCTTTCCTCTTCGGATGCACTGCGGATCTCTCTGTCGGCTGTTCCAGTTCATTGGCTGTCTCATTGTGTTCGTTGTTGGCCTCTTGGGGTTTGTGGAAGAACTCCCTCAGCCTCATTCGCCTGATGAATTCCTCTGTGTCTGCTGCGAGACTGATGGGGTCTATTTTGGTGGTGGGGCAAAAATTAAGCCCTCGGCTGAGAACTTCGATTTCATCTGGTTGAAGTGTGTAGTCGGACAAGTTGACAATGGACTTCCCTGCAGTGGTACTGTTTTCTACTGTGGTACCGGGGGAGGCTTGGTTGTTGCTGGTGGTGATGCCGAGTTTCTCAAGTTTCCTGTTCTTGGTGTGCATGTAGATGGTGTAGTTCCTTTGTCTCATCTGCTTGGCAGAGTTTCGCAGCTGGTCTGCGTCCTGAGCGCAAGTTGAGAATATGGATTCGATCTTGGTTTCCAGGCTGCGGCGTTTGCTGTAGAGCTGGTGTATGAGGTGGTTGAGGAGGGTGAGAGAGGTGCGACGGCAAAGTCTCTCAGCGTAGTCTGTGTTATAGGTTGACCTGAGTGGGTTCGTGATCTGTAGTCCTTTCGGTATCTTGTCTGCTTTCTTGCATCTTTGTAGAAACTTGATGTCTGTGTCGATATGCGCGATCTTCTTGGCGATCCTCTCCACTGTGTGATACAGAGAGTGTCCAGCAGAGGGAGAGTGCTGAGGATGAGCGTGTGTGTGTGATACAGAGAGTGTCCAGCAGAGGGAGAGTGCTGAGGATGAGCGTGTGTGTGCATGTGTGTGAGTTTGTGTGTGTAGCTATATTTCATCTTTATTTCCCCCTCTTGCCTCGTAATAAAATCATTGCGCAGTGAACACTCAGAGGCTGAATTGTACCCCAGTTAATGTTGGAAAAGGTAACGTTCAGAGCAGCGTGCAGGCTGTTTAAAGTGATTCTGTTCCCAAAGGTGAAATGTGTTGTTGCGACAGATTCCCACTCTCTCCCCAGTCACACAGGGAGCACACTGGGAAAAATAACACACAGTTAACAGTCTTTATGGGTTTTATTCTGAAATTAGAGGAAGTAAACAGCACAGGGTCGAAGTGTAATTGTCATTTTGATGTTTAGTGATTGTTCTGTATTTGGTTTTTGTATCTGAAGGGTCCGACTTGCCTCCTGAATTAAACAGGACTCAGTATGACTCTTGTTTCTGTCCCCTTGAACCAACCTCCAGCCAGCTTTCAGCTCCTGTCCAATCGAAGTCACAGGTAAACATCTGGTGTTGTCGGTAACAAAGGGAAACTCTCCCTCCTCGCCCTCCTCCGCCTGTCCGCAGCCTCGGACACAATCAACCACCCCATCCGCCTCCGACACCCCCTCCACTGTCATCCAGCTGCGGGTGGGTCTGCTGTCCATTCCCATTCCCCGTCTACATCAACGGGGACGAAGTGGAAATGGTCGAGAGATTCAAGTTTCTAGGTGTCCAGATCACCAACAACCTGTCCTGGTCCCCCCCATGCAGACGCTATAGTTAAGAAAGCCCACCAGCGCCTCTACTTTCTCAGAAGGCTAAGGAAATTTGGCATGTCAGCTACGACTCTCACCAATTTCTACAGATGCACCATAGAAAGCATTCTTTCTGGGTGTATCACAGCTTGGTATGGCTCCTGCTCTGCCCAAGACTGCAAGGAACTACAAAAGGTCGTGAATGTAGCCCAATCCATCACGCAAACCAGCCTCCCATCCATTGACTCTGTCTACACTTCCCGCTGCCTCGGGGAAAGCAGCCAGCATAATCAAGGACCCCACGCACCCCGGACATTCTCTCTTCCACCTTCTTCCGTCGGGAAAAAGATACAAAAGTCTGAGGTCACGCACCAACCGACTCAAGAACAGCTTCTTCCCTGTTGCCATCAGACTTTTCAATGGACCTACCTCGCATTAAGTTGATCTTTCTCGACACCCTAGCTATGACCGTAACACTACATTCTGCACTCTCTCCTTTCCTTCTCTATGAACGGTATGCTTTGTCTGTATAGTGCGCAAGAAACAATACTTTTCACTGTATCCCAATACATGTGACAATAATAAATCAAATCAAATCCTTCTCCCCATGTACTCTATGAACAGTATGCTTTGTCTGTATAGTGCGCAAGAAACAATACTTTTCACTGTATCCCAATACATGTGACAATAATAAATCAAATCAAATCCTTCTCCCCATGTACTCTATGAACAGTATGCTTTGTCTGTATAGTGCGCAAGAAACAATTCTTTTCACTGCATCCCAATACATGTGACAATAATAAATCAAATCAAATCCTTCTCCCCTATGTACTCTATGAACGGTATGCTTTGTATAGCGCGCAAGAAACAATACTTTTCATTGTATCCCAATACATGTGACAATAATAAATCAAATCAAATCCTTCTCCAGAGAATCCCTCGCTTCTCTTCCCGTTCCCGTATTGTTACCTCCAAGGATCTCCGCTTGTCTCACTCTTATATCTCACCTACACGGTTCCCCCTTGGGAACATCTAAAAACACAGCGTTAGTCTTCACACTTACACTGACGACTCCCAACTCTACCTCAGTCCGCTCCTCCACTGCCTCTAAAATATCCGACTGATTATCCCGCACCCAGTACCGGGAGAGACAGAATTTCCCCCAATTCGACATTCGGGAAGAAGTTTATTGGATGGGATTTTCCGTCTGCCCCAGGCAGTGGGTTTTGCGGGAGTGGGGGCAGCCCTGCCATTGGCCAGTGGCGGGACCTTCCTGTCCCGCCGATTTCAATAAGTTTTCCTATCCTCTGCTCCCCCTGGTGGTGTGGGTTGGGAGTTGCCGTCGGCAGGACTGGAAGATCCCACTGACAGAAACGGCCAGAGAGAGGATGGCCTCGTGGTGTTATCACTAAACTATTAATCCAGAAACTCAGCTAATGTTCTGGGTGACCCGGGTTCGAATCCCGCCACGGCAGATGGTGGAATTTGAATTCAGTTAATAAAAAGTGTCCGGAATTGAGAATCTACTGATGACCCATTGTTGGAAAAACCCATCTGGGACGGCACAGTGGGTTAGCACTGCTGCCTCACAGCTCCAGGGACTTGGGTTCGATTCCCGGCTTGGGTCACCGTCTGTGTGCAGTCTGCACGTTCTCCCCGTGTCTGCGTGGGTTTCCTCCGGGTGCTCCGGAGAGGGGGGAGTTAATAGTGGGAAATGAGGATATGGCTGAGTCTTTAAATAAGTTTTTTGTGTCGGTCTTCACGGTGGAGGACACAAATAGTTTGCCAAATATTAACGATAGAGGGTTGGCAGCAGGAGAAATACTTAATACAATTAATGTTACCAGAGAGGCAGTGCTGGGTAGACTAATGGGACTGAAGGTGGACAAGTCCCCGGGTCCGGATGGAATGCATCCCAGGGTATTGAAAGAAATGTCAGAGGTAATAGTGGATGCGTTAGTGATTATTTATCAAAACTCGTTGCATTCTGGGGTAGTGCCGGTTGATTGGAAAACGGCTAATGTTACGCCGCTGTTTAAAAAAGGAAGGAGACAAAAGGCGGGTAACTATAGGCCGGTCAGCTTAACGTCTGTAGTAGGGAAAATGCTGGAATCCATTATTAAAGAGGAGATAGCAGGGCATCTGGATAGAAATGGTTCGATCAATCAGACACAGCATGGATTCATGAGGGGAAAGTCGTGCTTGACGAACATGTTGGATTTTTATGAAGATGTGACTAGGGCGGTTGATGGAGGAGAACCGGTGGATGCGGTGTTTTTGGATTTCCAAAAGGCGTTTGATAAGGTGCCCCATAAAAGGCTGCTGAAGAAGATTAGGGCACACGGAGTTGGGGGTAGTGAGTTAAAGTGGATTGGGGACTGGCTATCCGACAGGAAGCAAAGAGTCGGAATAAATGGGTGTTTTTCCGGTTGGAGGAAGGTAACTCGTGGCGTGCCGCAGGGATCGGTACTCGGGCCGCAACTGTTTACCATTTATATAGATGATCTGGAGGAGGGGACGGAGTGTAGGGTAACGAAGTTTGCAGACGACACAAAGATAAGTGGAAAAGTGAATCGTGTGGAGGACGGAGAAGATCTGCAGAGAGATTTGGACAGGCTGAGTGAGTGGGCGAGGATATGGCAAATGGAGTATAACGTTGAGAAATGCGAGGTTATACACTTTGGAGGAAATAATAACAAATGGGATTATTATCTCAATGGAAACAAATTAAAACATGCTACCGTGCAAAGGGACCTGGGGGTCCTTGTGCATGAGACGCAAAAGCCCAGTCTGCAGGTACAACAGGTGATCAAGAAGGCAAATGGGATGTTGGCCTATATTGCGAAGGGGATAGAATATAAAAGCAGGGATGTCTTGATGCACCTGTACAGGGCATTGGTGAGGCCGCAGCTGGAATACTGTGTGCAGTGTTGGTCCCCTTATATGAGGAAGGATATATTGGCATTGGAGGGAGTGCAGAGAAGGTTCACCAGGTTGATACCGGAGATGAGGGGTTTGGATTATGAGGAGAGGCTGAGGAGATTGGGTTTGTACTCGTTGGAGTTTAGAAGGATGAGGGGGGATCTTATGGAGACTTATAAGATAATGCGGGGGCTGGATAGGGTGGAGGCGGAGAGATTCTTTCCACTTAGTAAGGAAGATAAAACTAGAGGACACAGTCTCAAAATAAAGGGGGGTCAGTTGAAGACAGAGTTGAGGAGGAACTTCTTCTCCGAGAGGGTGGTGAATCTCTGGAATTCTCTGCCCACTGAGGTGGTGGAGGCTACCTCGCTGAATATGTTTAAAGCGCGGATGGATGGATTCCTGATCGGTAAGGGAATTAAGGGTTATGGGGATCAGGCGGGTAAGTGGTACTGATCCACGTCAGATCAGCCATGATCTTATTGAATGGCGGGGCAGGCTCGAGGGGCTAGATGGCCTACTCCTGCTCCTATTTCTTATGTTCTTATGCTCCGGTTTCCTCCCACAGTCCAAAAGACATGCTGGTTAGATGCATTGGCTGTGCTAAATTGCCCATTAATGTCCAGGAATGCGTAGGTTAGAGGGATTAGTGACACGTATGTGGGGTTACGGGGATAGGGCCTGGGTGGGATTGATGCCGGGGCAGGCTTGATGGGCCGAATGGCCTCCTCCTCCACTGTCGTGATTCGATGATTTCTATGGTTCCTTTAGGGAAGGAAATCTGCCGTCCTTACCCCGGTCTGGCCTACATGTGACTCCAGAGCCACAGCCAATGTGGTTGACTCTCAACTGCCCTCCAAGGGGCAACTAGGGATGGGCAATAAATGCTGGGCCAGCCAGCGACGCCCATGTCCCACGAATGAATAACAAAAAAAATGGGGCCATTGTTATTGGTCTCTGTTCCAAACTCCTTTTCTGAAAACCGACTCCTTCCCTCTCCCTGGGCAACAGTCTGGGATTAAGTCAGTCTGTTCCGACCTTGGTGCCACGTTTAATCCTGATATAAGCTGCTGACCTTATATTCACGCTATCTCTGAGGCTGCCAATCTCTAACACCGCAACTGGGACCAAGATGGCTCCTGTTTCAAATCATTTTGATTTGATTTGATTTATTATTGTCACATGTATTGGGATACAGTGAAAAGTATTGTTTCTTGCGCGCGATACAGACAAAGCATACCGTTCATAGAGTACATCGGGGAGAAGGATTTGATTTATTATTGTCACATGTATTGGGATACAGTGAAAAGTATTGTTTCTTGCACGCTATACAGACAAAGCATACCGTTCATAGAGTACATCGGGGAGAAGGATTTGATTTATTATTGTCACATGTATTGGGATACAGTGAAAAGTATTGTTTCTTGCGCGCTATACAGACCAAGCATACCGTTCATAGAGTACATAGGGGAGAAGGATTTGATGAATTGTTGTCACATGTATTGGGATACAGTGAAAAGTATTGTTTCTTGCGCGCTACACAGACAAAGCATACTGTTCATAGAGAAAGAAAGGAGAGGGTGCAGAATGTAGTGTTACAGTCATAGCTAGGGTGTAGAGAAAGATCAACTTAATGCGAGGTAGGTCCATTCAAAAGTCTGACAGCAGCAGGGAAGAAGCTGTTCGTGGGTCGGTTGGTACGTGACCTCAGAGTTTCGTACCTTTTTCATTGCAGTGTTAATGTAAGCCTTCTTGTGACTAATAAATAAACTTTACTAAATAATCTAGCGATAATACTACTAGGCCAGAGCCTCCCCTGACCAGGGGAGTGAGGAAATGATCTGACCGGAACCAAGCTCGATCGGACAACATTCACTCCACAGTGACAGCTGGGGGGAGATTACTGACCGTTTGACCCTTCACCTCCCACATTGGAGATATAAAATGGAGACTCGGTGTCGCGAGACATCTCGATGGGTTTTCTTTGCTGAATACCACCGTGTTGACTGATTCCAGTTACTTTTTCTACTTGACTTCCAAGAGTAGTTGAGAATGACGGTCGTAAAACATCACTATGTGCGTGGTGCAAAGCAAAGGCAATCCAAAAATGTACCTGGACAGGTGAGTTAGGGCAGGGGAGGCGACAGGATGATGTACCAAGGCGGGGGAGTGAGGGGGGGAGAGGGGACAGGATGATGTACCTGGACAGGTGAGTGAGGGGGGAGAGGGGACAGGATGATGTACCTGGAGAGGTGAGTGAGGGGGAGAGAGGGGACAGGATGATGTACCTGGACAGGTGAGTGAGGGGGGGGGAGGGGACAGGATGATGTACCTGGACAGGTGAGTGAGGGGGGAGAGGGGCCAGGATGATGTACCTGGACTGGTGAGTGAGGGGGAGAGAGAGGACACGATGATGTACCTGGACAGGTGAGTGAGGGGGGGGGGGGAGGGGACAGGATGATGTACCAAGGCGGGGGAGTGAGGGGGGGGAGAGGGGACAGGATGATGTACCTGGACAGGTGAGTGAGGGGGGGAGAGGGAACGGGATGATGTACCTGGACAGGTGAGTGAGGGGGGGGAGAGGGGACAGGATGATGTACCTGGACAGGTGAGTGAGGTGGGGAGAGGGGACAGGATGATGTACCTGGACAGGTGAGTGAGGTGAAGAGAGGGGACAGGATGATGTACCTGGAGAGGTTAGTGAGGGGAAGAGAGGGGACAGGATGATGTACCTGGACAGGTGAGTGAGGGGGGTAGAGCCAGCAGGATGATGTATCTGGACAGGTGAGTGAGGGGGGGAGAGGGGGCAGCATGATGTATCTGGACAGGTGAGTGAGGGGGGAGAGAGGGGACAGGATGATGTACCTGGACAGGTGAGTGAGGTGGAGAGAGGGGACAGGATGATATACCTGGACAGGTGGGTGAGCGGGGAGAGAGGGGACAGGGTGATGTACCTGGACAGGTGAGTGAGGAAGGGGGAGGGGGCAGGCTGATGTATCTGGACAGGTGAGTGAGGGGGAGTGAATGGGCAGGATGATGTACCTGGACAGGTGTGTGAGGGAGGAGAGGGGACAGGATGATGTACCTGGACAGGTGAGTGAGGGGGAGAGGGGACAGGATGATGTACCTGGACAGGTGAGTGAGGGGGGAGAGAGGGGACGGAATGATGTACCTGGACAGGTGAGTGAGGGAGGGGGTGGGGGCAGTTTGATGTATCTGGACAGGTGAGTGAGGGGGAGAGAATGGGCAGGATGATGTACCTGGACAGGTGAGCGAGGGGGAGAGGGCACAGGATGATGTACCTGGACAGGTGAGTGAGGGGGAGAGAGGGGACAGGATGATGTACCTGGACAGTGAGTGTGGGGGTAGTGGGGACAGGATGTGTGTGGTAGCACAGTGATTAGCACTGCTGCCTCAGCACCAAGGACTGGGTTTGATTCCCAGCTTGGGTCACTGTCTGTGTGGAGTTTGCACATTCTCCCCGTGTCTGCGTGGGTTTCCTCCGGTTTCCTCCCACTGTCTGAAAGACGTGCTGGTTAGGGTGCATTGGCCATGCTAAATTCTCCCTCAGTGTTACCCGAACAGGTGCCGGAGTGTGGCGACGAGGGGATTTTCACAGTAACTTCATTGCAGTGTTAATGTAAGCCGACTAATAAATGAACTTAATTTTAACATGTTAAGATTCCAAGTATCTGACACCATAGTTGATGTGGAAAAGGTGGAATACCGACTGGGAATGAGGGGGAAACTGTTCTGCAGGGTGAATAGCTCTTGTTGTGAATGTAGAAGCTGAGGTTTATCTTTTTAAAGGTTCCCAGTGCCTCTGACTGTTGAGTTGCTCCTTGGGAGGAGGGGGGCGGATGGGGGTGGGGGTGGGTGGGTGGGGGGCGGGGAAGAGACTGCACCTGCTGCTGTTTCACCTCGTGTCCGCTAGGTGCTGCTCTCACCCTGCCTCTGGTCCCTCCCAGAGTGCAGCGCGGCCTGTGTCACCGATAGAGGCCTTTCCCAACCGCGGGGGATTGTGGGAGCTGGAGGCGCCATTGCTCCAATTACAACTGATTGCAGAAGCCGGGGTGTGTGTGCCCGTCTTTCTTTGACTGTGTGTGTTTCAGTCTGTATGAGTGCTTTTTTTTCCCTGTGTGTGTCTGTTTCTGTGTTTGTTGCACGAATGTGGTGTCTTCTTTTTAATTCCATTGCCCATTTACTTTTGCCTGGTTTTGGCAAGAGACACTGGCAATGTAAAGTGGGTTTCCCGCGAAGTCCAGCAGTTATTCCACCATCGGCCGGAGTATCGAATATAAAAGTTGGCAAGCCATGTTACAGCTGTATAAAACTTTAGTTAGACAGCATTTGGAGTATTGCGTGCAGTTCTGGTCGCCACACTACCAGAAGGACATGGATGCTTTGGAGAGAGTGTAAAGAAGGTTTCCCAGGATATGCCTGGTCTCGAGAGTGGATAGACAGTACTTTTTCCCAGGGTGGAAGGGTCGACTACAAGACTCCTCCAATTGTGTGATTTCAAGAAGAAATTAGACATAGCTCTTGGGGCTAAAGAGATCGAGGGATATGGGGGCGGGGGGGGGGGGGGGGTGGGGGGTGGGGGGAGGGGAAGTGGGGAATCAGGATATTGAATTCGGAGCAGGCTCAAAGGGCCAAATAACCTACTCCTGCTTCTAGTTTCTATGTTGCTATGCTTCTAAGAGGGCACAGGTTTGAGGTGAGCGGTGGTAAGTTTAGGGCGGACATGCAGGCAAAGCTTTCCACACAGAGGGTGCCTGGAACACACTGCACCCTCTGTGTGGGGACATAACGGCGCAGAGTTTATTGGGATATTGTGAGGAGTCTCGTAAAACCCAGTGGGGGACCAGTCCAGTCACCCTATAAGCAATCATGAAATAATATTTATTAACTTAAAAGGAAAGAAAAATACGCAATAAGAATGACTACAAAACACTAAGACACTGAAGTCTATGAGTGACTAATGTTAAGGAGAGGCTGGATAGACTGGGACTTTTTTCCCTGGAATGTAGGAGGCTGAGGGATGATCTTATAGCGGTCTATAAAATAATGAGAGGCACAGACAAGGTAGATAGTCAATATCTTTTCCCAAAGGTAGGGGAGTCTAAAACTAGAGGACATAGGTTTAAGGTGAGAGGGGAGAGATACAAAAGGGTCCAGAGGGGCAATGTTTTCACACAGAGGGTGGTGAGTGTCTGGAACGAGCTGCCAGAGGTAGTAGTAGAGATGGGTACAATTTTGTCTTTTAAAAAGCGTTTAGACAGTTACATGGGTATAGGGAGATATGGTCCAAACGTGGGCAATTGGGATTAGCTTCGTAGTTTAAAAAAAGGATGGCATGGACAAGTTGGGCCGAAGGGCCTGTTTCCATGCTGTAAACCTCTATGACTCTATAACCAGATCAGAAATCCCGAGGTATTCAATGAAGTTAAATTTGACCCCAACAGTTTCTCTATATTGGCATGACTGTGAGAATGAGGTGTTTCACACCAGGTGTGATTCTATTGACACACTGGGAAGCTTTTACCAAACTTTATTTAACAATACTGTTTAACTATAACAAATGAATTAGCTTGACTTTTACCAATTGAAATACTTAAACATGACAAGATACAATTCTTAACTGCTAACCTATCTCTGTTAGTTCCAATTTAAGCAATATTCCTCTCATAGACTTCAACGCCACTTCAAAATCAGTTAGTGACCCCCAGGCTTATGTGCTTGTACTTGTTACCAGTCCTAAACACCTCGAGAGAGAGAGAGAGAGAGAGAGAGAGAGAGACAGATACACCTGTCTTCCAACAGCCCCAAACAGCAGCTTCCAGAGAGAGAGAGAGAGAGAGAGACAGAGAGACACCTGTATTCTGATACTCAAACAGCAGCCTCCAGAGAGAGAGAGAGACAGAGAGAGAGGCACCTGTCTTCTGGCACTTAAACAGCAGCCTCCAGAGAGAGACAGAGAGACACCTGTCTTCTGACACTGAAACACAGCAGCCTCCAGAGAGAGAGAGAGAGAGACACCTGTCTTCTGACACTGAAACACAGCAGCCTCCAGAGAGAGAGAGAGAAACAGAGAGACACCTGTCTTCTGATAGCCCCAAACAGCAGCCTCCAGAGAGAGAAAGAGGGAGAGAGAGACACCTGTCTTCTGGTACTTAAACAGCAGCCTCCAGAGAGAGAGAGAGACTGAGAGACACCTGTCTTCTGGCACTCAAACAGCAGCCTCCAGAGAGAGAGAGAGAGAGACAGAGAGACACCTGTCTTCTGGTACTTAAACAGCAGCCTCCAGAGAGAGAGAGAGACTGAGAGATATTTGTCTTCTGGCACTCAAACAGCAGCCTCCAGAGAGAGACAGAGAGACACCTGTCTTCTGGTACTTAAACAGCAGCCTCCAGAGAGAGAGAGGGACAGAAATACACTTCTTGCTTCTTTCAGGACCAAGCAGAAACTAATTGCTTTTTGCCATGAAAGCATAGCCCCACCCATTAACACATGACTGTTTCTGTCAATCAACCTAATCAAAACCCTCCCCTGAAACCCCAGGGGGGAAAACCAAAAGTAAACAAAAATGCACTAACTCAGATTAAAACAAACGCCCCATTAGCTAAGATTAATTATTCTCCTGCCTTAGAAACCCTACAGTACAGAAAGAGGCCATTCGGCCCATCGAGTCTGCACCGACCACAATCCCACCCAGGCCCTACCCCCATATTTACCCACTAATCCCTCTAACCTACACATCTCAGGCCACTAAGGGCAATTTTTAGCATGGCCAATCAACCTAACCCGCACATCTTTGGACTGTGGGAGGAAACCGGAGCAAACCCACGCAGACACGAGGAGAATGTGCAAACTCCACACAGACAGTGACCCAAGCCGGGAATCGAACCCAGGTCCCTGGAGCTGTGAAGCAGCAGTGCTAACCACTGTGCTACCGTGCCGCCCATGCCTTCTCAGCATGTGATCTGCCTGGTGCAGACAAATTGGCACCATCTAAACGCAGGTGAATTCTCTGGACAGAGATACAGAAAGACACCTGTCCTCCGACTCCCATACCACAGCCTCCAGAGAAAGATCTATCTTCAAACAGCAATGCTTCCGAGAAAGAGACCTATTTTCTGGTAGGTTCCTGCCTCCAATCTTAGGGAGAGAAAGAACGAGGCTGAAAGTGACTTCTCTCCAAAGATCCCAAGCAGCAACTGAGCTGATGTATCTTTGTGAGCCAAGCCCTATCCGTACACATGATTTCCCTGTCAATCAACCTTATCAACCATCTGGACAAACGTGAGGTGATGCATTTTGGAAGGCCTAATACAGATGGGAAATATAGAGTAAATGGCAGAACCATTCAGAGTATTGATAGGCAGAGGGATCTGGGTGTACAGGTACACAGGTCACTGAAAGTGGCAATGCAGGTGGAGAAGGTAGTCAAGAAGGCATACGGCATGCTTGCCTTCATCGGCCGGGGCTTTGAGTTTAAAAATTGGCAAGTCATGTTGCCAACACATTTAGAATATAGTGTTCAATTCTGGTCACTGCACTACCAGAAGGATGTGGAGACTTTGGAGAGGGTACAGAAAAGATTTACCAGGATGTTGCCTGGTCTGGAGGGCATTAGCTATGAAGAGAGTTTGGAGAAACTTGGTTTGTTCTCACTGGTACGATGGAGGTTGAGGGAGTGACCTGATCGAAGTCGACAAGATTATGAGAGGCATGGACAGAGTGGATAGTCAGAAGCTTTTTCCCAGGGTGGAAGAGTCAATTACTAGGGGGGCACAGGTTTAAGGTGCGAGGGGCAAGGTTTAAAGGAGATGTACGAGGCAAGTTTTTTTACACAGAGGGTGGTGGGTGCCTGGAACTCGTTGCCGGGGGAGATAGTGGAAGCAGATACGATAATGACTTTTAAGGGGCGTCTTGACAAATACATGAATAGGATGGGAAGAGAGGGATATGGTCCCCGGAAGGATAGGGGGTTTTAGTTCAGTCGGGCAGCATGGTCGGTGCAGGCTTGGAGGGCCAAAGGGCCTGTTCCTGTGCTGTAATTTTCTTTGTTCTTTGTTCTTTATTCAAACCCTACTCTGATAAACCCCAGGGGAAAACATGAAAAATAACAAGCCTGCATTAACCCACCTTAAAACAAGCATTCCAGCAATTAGGATCAATTATAATCCTGCAGCATCAACATGTAGGCTGCGGGTTACAGACAAAGCGGCACCCGTAAATAGAACTGACTCTTAAAAGAAATCCTGCCCAAGAAACATGACACAAATACATTCCTTAAAGGCACGGTATCGTCACACTCTCTGTCCAATTCTTGCTGGGTTACATTCCCGTGAATGTCTTGTTACATCAGGGGTGCTGAAGAATGCTTGGTATTGTTGGTGAACATTTGGCAGTGGCACAGCCCCTGAATTTGGCTGTCCCACCTCCATCATCCCATTCTCCCCTCACTCACCTTTTAACCCCATGGCATCCCTCTCCCCACTCTTTCTTTATTCATCTGTGGGCCATGGGCGTCGCTGGCTGGTCCAGCATTTATTGCCCATCCCTAGTTGCCTGAGGGCGGTTGAGAGTCAACCACATTGCTGTGACTCTGCAGTCACATGTAGGCCAGACCGGGTAAGGAAGGAGATTTCCTTCCCTAAAGGACATTAGAATCATAGAATCGCTGCAGTGCAGAGGGAGGCCATTCGGCCCATCGAGTCTGCACCGACAACAATCCCACCTGGGCACTATTCCCGTAGCACATATTTACCCTGCTAATCCTTCCAACCGACACATCCCGGGACACATCTTTGGAGTGTGGGAGGAAACCGGAGCACCCGGAGGCAACCCATGCAGACACATGGGAGAACGTGCAGATTCCGCACAGACAGTGTCCCAAGCCGGGAATCGAACCTGGGTCCCTGGCGCTGTGAGGCAGCAGTGCTAACCACAGTGCCGCCCCAGATGGGTGAACGGTGAACCAGATGGGTTTTTCCGAATATGGGTCATCAGTGGACTCTTAATTCCAGACATTTTTTATCGAATTCAAATTCCACCATCTGCCGTGGCGGGATTCGAACCCGGGTCCCCCAGAACATTAGCTGAGTTTCTGGGTTAATAGTCTAGCGGTAATACCACTAGGCCGTTGCTTCCCCTTGCGGATCTTCGTCCTGTATAATCCCTTGACTTCCCATTGGGGGGATTTATCCCGGGAGTGGTGACTAGAGGGGCAACACTACCCAGCCTGCCTTGCAAGATGCTTCACCATGGTAACGCCAGCCCTGACCTCAGCCCTCTCAGAGCGACCAATAATCCGGGACCGTGAATCAGGCCAGGCTTTGCTATTCAATCGATGGTTGTATTATTTTGTTCAATGATTTGATTTCTCTCTGAAGAATAATGTCAGTTGAAAGGTCAAATGAAAATATTCAAATTGGAAACCCATTCTGCTGGTAGTCTAGGAGGTTCCAGCAACGGGCCTCATTGATCCATCCAGATGTTGCTATGGAAACCATCTCAATGTCCAACGCTGTGTTCACAATAAATATTTAATCATCAATGAATCCGGAAGCTTCTGAAAATTTGGAAATGACGGACGTGAGATTAGAAACAGCGTCTCAACATTATAATGTAGAAAGACCCGAAGGGCCGCTTAAAAAGAGTTTTTTTTTAAACAGGGCCCCAAGATCAGGCGGCAGAGTGGGTAGCACTGCTGCCTCACAGCGCCAGGGACCTGGGTTCGATTCCTGGCTTGGGTCACTGTCTGTGTGGAGTCTGCACGTTCTCCCCCCATCTCCCCCCATCTCTGCACATATTTACCCTGCTAATCCTTCTAACCTACACATCCCGGGACACATCTTTGGAGTGTGGGAGGAAACCGAGCACCCGGAGGCAACCCATGCAGACACGGGGAGAACGTGCAGATTCTGCACAGACAGTGACCCAAGCCGGGAATCGAACCCGGGTCCCTGGCGCTGTGAGGCAGCAGTGCTAGCCACAGTGCCGCCGCAGATGGGTGAACGGTGAACCAGATGGTTCACCCGGGTGCTCCAGTTTCCTCCCACAGTCCGAAAGCCGTGTAGATTAGGTGGATTAGCCATGCTAAATTGCCCCTCAGTGTTCAAAGAGGTGCAGGTTAGGTGGATTGGCCATGCTAAATTGCCCCTTAGTGTTCAAAGAGGTGCAGGTTAGGTGGATTGGCCATGCTAAATTGCCCCTTAGTGTTCAAAGAGGTGCAGGTTAGGTGGATTGGCCATGCTAAATTGCCCCTTAGTGTTCAAAGAGGTGCAGGTTAGGCGGATTGGCCATGCTAAATTGCCCCTTAGTGTCCAAAGATGTGCAGGTTAGGTGGATTGGCCATGCTAAATTGCCCCTTAGTGTTCAAAGGGGTGCAGGTTAGGTGGATTGGCCATGCTAAATTGCCCCATAGTGTCCAAAGATGTGTAGGTTAGGTGGATTGGCCATGCTAAATTGCCCCTTAGTGTTCAAAGAGGTGCAGGTTAGGTGGATTGGCCATGCTAAATTGCCCCTCAGTGTTCAAAGAGGTGCAGGTTAGGTGGATTAGCCATGCTAAATTGCCCCTTAGTGTTCAAAGAGGTGCAGGTTAGGTGGATTGGCCATGCTAAATTGCCCCTGAGTGTCCAAAGATGTGCAGGTTAGGTGGACTGGCCATGCTAAATTGCCCCTTAGTGTTCAAAGAGGTGCAGGTTAGGTGGATTAGCCATGCTAAATTGCCCCTTAGTGTTCAAAGAGGTGCAGGTTAGGTGGATTGGCCATGCTAAATTGCCCCATAGTGTCCAAAGATGTGTAGGTTAGGTGGATTGGCCATGCTAAATTGCCCCTTGGTGTCCAAAGATGTGCAGGTTAGGTGGATTGGCCGTGCTAAATTGCCCCTTAGTGTCCAAAGATGTGCAGGTTAGGTGGATTGGCCATGCTAAATGGCCCCTTAGTGTTCAAAGAGGTGCAGGTTAGGTGGATTGGCCATGCTAAATTGCCCCTTAGTGTTCAAAGAGGTGCAGGTTAGGTGGATTAGCCATGCTAAATTGCCCCTTAGTGTTCAAAGAGGTGCAGGTTAGGTGGATTAGCCATGCTAAATTGCCCCTTAGTGTTCAAAGAGGTGCAGGTTAGGTGGATTGGCCATGCTAAATTGCCCCTTAGTGTTCAAAGAGGTGCAGGTTAGGTGGATTAGCCATGCTAAATTGCCCCTTAGTGTTCAAAGAGGTGCAGGTTAGGTGGATTAGCCATGCTAAATTGCCCCTTAGTGTTCAAAGAGGTGCAGGTTAGGTGGATTGGCCATGCTAAATTGCCCCTTAGTGTTCAAAGAGGTGCAGGTTAGGTGGATTGGCCATGCTAAATTGCCCCTGAGTGTCCAAAGATGTGTAGGTTAGGTGGATTGGCCATGCTAAATTGCCCCTTAGTGTTCAAAGAGGTGCAGGTTAGGTGGATTGGCCATGCTAAATTGCCCCTCAGTGTTCAAAGAGGTGCAGGTTAGGTGGATTAGCCATGCTAAATTGCCCCTTAGTGTTCAAAGAGGTGCAGGTTAGGTGGATTGGCCATGCTAAATTGCCCCTGAGTGTCCAAAGATGTGCAGGTTAGGTGGACTGGCCATGCTAAATTGCCCCTTAGTGTTCAAAGAGGTGCAGGTTAGGTGGATTAGCCATGCTAAATTGCCCCTTAGTGTTCAAAGAGGTGCAGGTTAGGTGGATTGGCCATGCTAAATTGCCCCATAGTGTCCAAAGATGTGTAGGTTAGGTGGATTGGCCATGCTAAATTGCCCCTTGGTGTCCAAAGATGTGCAGGTTAGGTGGATTGGCCGTGCTAAATTGCCCCTTAGTGTCCAAAGATGTGCAGGTTAGGTGGATTGGCCATGCTAAATGGCCCCTTAGTGTTCAAAGAGGTGCAGGTTAGGTGGATTGGCCATGCTAAATTGCCCCTTAGTGTTCAAAGAGGTGCAGGTTAGGTGGATTAGCCATGCTAAATTGCCCCTTAGTGTTCAAAGAGGTGCAGGTTAGGTGGATTAGCCATGCTAAATTGCCCCTTAGTGTTCAAAGAGGTGCAGGTTAGGTGGATTGGCCATGCTAAATTGCCCCTTAGTGTTCAAAGAGGTGCAGGTTAGGTGGATTAGCCATGCTAAATTGCCCCTTAGTGTTCAAAGAGGTGCAGGTTAGGTGGATTAGCCATGCTAAATTGCCCCTTAGTGTTCAAAGAGGTGCAGGTTAGGTGGATTGGCCATGCTAAATTGCCCCTTAGTGTTCAAAGAGGTGCAGGTTAGGTGGATTGGCCATGCTAAATTGCCCCTGAGTGTCCAAAGATGTGTAGGTTAGGTGGATTGGCCATGCTAAATTGCCCCTTGGTGTCCAAAGATGTGCAGGTTAGGTGGATTGGCCATGCTAAATTGCTCCTTAGTGTCCAAAGATGTGCAGGTTAGGTGGATTGGCCATGCTAAATTGCCCCTTAGTGTTCAAAGAGGTGCAGGTTAGGTGGATTGGCCATGCTAAATTGCCCCATAGTGTCCAAAGATGTGTAGGTTAGGTGGATTGGCCATGCTAAATTGCCCCTTAGTGTTCAAAGAGGTGCAGGTTAGGTGGATTAGCCATGCTAAATTGCCCCTTAGTGTCCAAAGATGTGCAGGTTAGGTGGATTGGCCATGCTAAATTGCCCCTTAGTGTCCAAAGATGTGCAGGTTAGGTGGACTGGCCATGCTAAATTGCCCCTTAGTGTTCAAAGAGGTGCAGGTTAGGTGGATTAGCCATGCTAAATTGCCCCTTAGTGTTCAAAGAGGTGCAGGTTAGGTGGATTGGCCATGCTAAATTGCCCCTTAGTGTCCAAAGATGTGTAGGTTAGGTGGATTGGCCATGCTAAATTGCCCCTTAGTGTTCAAAGAGGTGCAGGTTAGGTGGATTGGCCATGCTAAATTGCCCCATAGTGTCCAAAGATGTGCAGGTTAGGTGGATTGGCCATGCTAAATTGCCCCTTAGTGTCAGGGGGATTATAGATTTAGAATTTTATAGAATCCCTACAGTGCAGAAGGAGGCCATTCAGCCCATCGAGCCTGCACTGACAACAATCCCACCCAGACCCTACCCCTGTAACCCCACATATTTACCTTGCTAATCCCCCTGGCACTAAGGGGCAATTTAGCATGGCCAAGCACCTAGCCTACACATCTTTGGACTGTGGGAGGAAACCAGAGCACCCAGAGGAAACCCAAGCAGACACGGGGAGAACATGCAGACTCCGCACAGACAGTGACCCAAGCCACGTATCGAACCCGGGTCCCTGGGCGCTGTGAGGCAGCAGTGCTAACCACCGTGCCACCGTGTTGCCCAGGGATTAACACCTGAGGGTTATGGGGGTAGGGCCTGGTTGGGATTGTGATCAGTGCAGGCTCGATGGGCCGAATGGCTTCCTTCTGCACTGTCGGGATTCTGTGAATCGATGATCTCAGTCATCTCAAATGGGTTAATCACAAAGCAAAATGGCAGTTTTTAGCCTGATTCCTTCTGCTCAGCCTGTTTCAGGCAGTTTTAGGTAAGTTTAACAATGGAGGTCTATTATATGGAATACAATGTATGGGTCAAGGAAAGGTTGCCTCTGTATTGAGGAATGATTCTATCTATATTGCAAGCTTTTACATTTCCCAAACAGCAGTGTAGTTCCTTTGTGTTCATACATTAATCACTTCAAAAACAAGCCTGAACTTATCCACAAGGATTTTGATTTAATTTGATTTGATTTATTATTGTCACATGTATTGGGATACAGTGTAAAGGATTGTTTCCTGCGCGCTATACAGGCAAAGCATACCATTCATAGAGAAGGAAACGACAGAGTACAGCTCGGGTGTCGAGAAAGATCAACTTAATGCAAGGTAGATCCATTCAAAAGTCCGACAGCAGCAGGGAAGAAGCTGTTCTTGAGTCGGTTGGTACGTGACCTCAGACTTTTGTATCTTTTTCCTGATGGAAGAAGGTGGAAGAGAGAATATCCGGGGTGCGTGGGGTCCTTAATTATGCTGGCTGCTTTTCCCGAGGCAGTGGGAAGTATAGACAGAGTCAATGGATGGGAGGCTGGTTTGTGTGATGGATTGGGCTACATTCATGACCTTTTGTAGTTCCTTGCGGTCTTGGGCAGAGTAGGAGTCAGACCAAGCTGTGATACGACTGGGAAGAATGCTTTCTATGGTGCATCTGTAAAAGTTGGTGAGAGTCGTAGCTGACATGCCAAATTTCCTTAGTCTTCTGAGAAAGTAGAGGCGTTGGTGGGGCTTTCTTAACTATAGTGTCGGCATGGGGGGGACCAGGACAGGTTGTTGATGATCTGAACACCTAAAAACTTGAAGTTCTCGACCATTTCTACTTCATCCCCGTTGATGTAGACAGGGGCATGTTCTCCTCTACGCTTCCTGAAGTCGATGACAATCTCCTTCATTTTGTTGACATTGAGGGAGAGATTATTGTTGCCGCACCAGTTCACCAGATTCTCTATCTCATTCCTGTACTCTGTCTTCACAGTAACTTCATTGCGGTGTTAATGACTTGTGACACGAATAAATAAATACCTTTTTCCGCATCCCACGGGGAAATGTCACTATGTAATAACGGACAGGTGGATGTCCTCTTTAGGGTTCAAAGGGCATAAGAAGTCGGGGAGCGATAGGGAACGCATTGGTTGGTTGCTGAGTGTCTTAGTTGTTTGCTTTTTAAGAATTAGTGCAATATATTGGTGGCCATTAACTGGTGCAGTTCTGTTCGCGACATTATCAGAAGAATGTGATTGCACTGGGGGGGATGCGGAGGAGATTCACTGCCTGCTGCCTGGGATGGAACATTTAAGTTATGAAGAGAGGTTGGATAGGCTTGGGTTGTTTTCGTTGGAGCAGAGAAGACTGAGGGGCGACCCCTGATTGAAGTGTTCAAGATTATTAGGGACATGGACAGGTGGATAAGGAGCAGCTGTTCCTCGGCACTGTGGCACTGTGGGTTAGCACTGCTGCCTCACAGAACCAGGGAACTGGGTTTGATTCCCGGCTCGGGTCACTGTCTGTGCGGATTCTGCACATTCTCCCCATGTCTGTGTGGGTTTCCCCCAGGATGCTCCGGTTTCCTCCCACAGTCCAAAGATGTGCAGGTTAGGTGGATTGGCCATGCTAAATTCTCCCTCAGTGTTACCCGAACAAGTGCCGGAGGATAGCCACTACGGGATTTTCACAGTAACTTCACTGTAGTGTGAATGTAAGTCTACTCATGACTAATAAATAAACGTTACTTTTAGTTGTGGCGGCATGGTAGCACAGTGGTTCGCACTGCTGCCTCACAGCGCCAAGGACCCGGGTTCAATTCTGGTCTTGGGTCACTGTCTGTGTGGAGTTTGCACCTTCTCCCCGTGTCTGCGTGGGTTTCCTCCGGGTGCTCCATTTCCTCCCAGAGTCCAAAGATGTGCAGGTTAGATGGATTGGACATGCTAAATTGACCCTAGTGTCAGAAGGATTAGCAGGGTAAATACGTGGGGTTGCGGGGATAGGGCCTGGGTGGGATTGTGGTCGGTGCAGACTCAATGGGCCGAATGGCCTCCTTCTGCACTGTAGGGATTCTATAAAGGATCAGTCACAAAGGGACATAGGTTCAAGGTGAGAGGCAGGAGGTTTAGGGGGGATTTGAGGTAAAACCCTTTTACCCAGAGGGTGGTGAGGGTCTGGAATGCGCTGCCTGGGAGGGTGGTGGAGGCCTCACATCCTTTAAAAAGTACCCGGATGAGCCCTTGGCACGTCATAACATTCAGGGCCATGGGCCAAGTGCTGGTAAACGGGATTAGGTGGGAGTTCAGGTGTTTCTCCTGCATCGGTACAGACTCGATGGGCTGAAGTGCCTCCTCTGCACAGTATGATTCTATGATTCTAAGACCGTAAGGTTTTATGAGTACTTAGGTTTTTCTTATGTACTTCTCTTGGGAGCAGTAAGGCTCATTAATTACAATTAATCAGTTGAAAAAAAGTAATTAATTAACATGTCTTAATAAGAACATAAGAACATAAGAAATAGGAGCAGGAGTAGGCCATCTAGCCCCTCGAGCCTGCCCCGCCATTCAATAAGATCATGGCTGATCTGACGTGGATCAGTACCACTTACCCGCCTGATCCCCATAACCCTTAATTCCCTTACCGATCAGGAATCCATCCATCCGCGCTTTAAACATATTCAGCGAGGTAGCCTCCACCACCTCAGTGGGCAGAGAATTCCAGAGATTCACCACCCTCTCGGAGAAGAAGTTCCTCCTCAACTCTGTCTTAAACCGACCCCCCTTTATTTTGAGGCTGTGTCCTCTAGTTTTAACTTCCTTACTAAGTGGAAAGAATCTCTCCGCCTCCACCCTATCCAGCCCCCGCATTATCTTATAAGTCTCCATAAGATCCCCCCTCATCCTTCTAAACTCCAACGAGTACAAACCCAATCTCCTCAGCCTCTCCTCATAATCCAAACCCCTCATCTCCGGTATCAACCTGGTGAACCTTCTCTGCACTCCCTCCAATGCCAATATATCCTTCCTCATATAAGGGGACCAATACTGCACACAGTATTCCAGCTGCGGCCTCACCAATGCCCTGTACAGGTGCATCAAGACATCCCTGCTTTTATATTCTATCCCCCTCGCAATATAGGCCAACATCCCATTTGCCTTCTTGATCACCTGTTGTACCTGCAGACTGGGCTTTTGCGTCTCATGCACAAGGACCCCCAGGTCCCTTTACACGGTAGCATGTTTTAATTTGTTTCCATTGAGATAGTAATCCCATTTGTTATTATTTCCTCCAAAGTGTATAACCTCGCCTTTATCAACGTTATACCCCATTTGCCATATCCTCGCCCACTCACTCAGCCTGTCCAAATCTCTCTGCAGATCTTCTCCGTCCTCCACACGATTCACTTTTCCACTTATCTTTGTGTCGTCTGCAAACTTCGTTACCCTACACTCCGTCCCCTCCTCCAGATCATCTGTATAAATGGTAAATAGTTGCGGCCTGAGTACCGATCCCTGCGGCACGCCACTAGTTACCTTCCTCCAACCGGAAAAACACCCACTTATTCCGACTCTTTGCTTCCTGTCGGATAGCCAGTCCCCAATCCACTTTAACACACTACCCCCAACTCCGTGTGCCCTAACCTTCTTCAGCAGCCTTTTATGGGGCACCTTATCAAACGCCTTTTGGAAATCCAAAAACACCGCATCCACCGGTTCTCCTCCATCAACCGCCCTAGTCACATCTTCATAAAAATCCAACATGTTCGTCAAGCACGACTTTCCCCTCATGAATCCATGCTGCGTCTGATTGATTGAACCATTTCTATCCAGATGCCCTGCTATCTCCTCTTTAATAATGGATTCCAGCATTTTCCCTACTACAGACGTTAAGCTGACCGGCCTATAGTTACCCGCCTTTTGTCTCCTTCCTTTTTTAAACAGCGGCGTAACATTAGCCGTTTTCCAATCAACCGGCACTACCCCAGAATGCAACGAGTTTTGATAAATAATCACTAACGCATCCACTATTACCTCTGACATTTCTTTCAATACCCTGGGATGCATTCCATCCGGACCCGGGGACTTGTCCACCTTCAGTCCCATTAGTCTACCCAGCACTGCCTCTCTGGTAACATTAATTGTATTAAGTATTTCTCCTGCTGCCAACCCTCTATCGTTAATATTTGGCAAACTATTTGTGTCCTCCACCGTGAAGACCGACACAAAAAACTTATTTAAAGACTCAGCCATATCCTCATTTCCCACTATTAACTCCCCCCTCTCGTCCTCCAAGGGTCCAACATTCACTCTAGCCACTCTATTCCTTTTTATATATTTATAAAAACTTTTACTATCATTTTTTATATTAATTGCTAGCCTAGCTTCATAGTCTATCCTTCCTTTCTTTATCGCTTTCTTAGTCTCTCTTTGTTGTTTCTTAAATTTTTCCCAATCACTTGTTTCTCCACTATTTTTGGCCACTCTGTACGCAGCTGTTTTTATTTTAATACTCTCCTTTATTTCCTTCGTTATCCACGGCTGGTTCTCCCTTTTTTTACAATCCTTGTTTTTTGCTGGAATATATTTTTGCTGAGAACTGAAAAGGATCTCCTTAAAAATCCTCCACTGTTCCTCAGCTATCCTACCTGCCAGCCTGCTCTCCCAGTCTACCTTAGCCAATTCATCCCTCATCCTATCATATTTCCCTCTGTTCAAACAGAGGACACTGGTTTGGGACCAAACTTTCTCCTCATCCATCTGAATCAGAAATTCGACCATATTGTGGTCACTAGACCCAAGAGGGTCCTTCACAATAAGATCCTTAATTCTACCTACCGCGTTACACAATACCAGATCCAAAATAGCTCGTTCCCTCGTCGGTTCCGTAACATGCTGTTCAAGGAAACTATCCCGACAGCATTCTAAGAACTCTTCCTCCATTCCACCCTTACCGACTTGAGTCTGCCAGTCAATGTGCATGTTGAAGTCCCCCATGATTATTGCCGTTCCGTTTTTACACGCATCCCTTATCTGCTTGTTTATAGCCCTCCCTACCTCAACTTTATTATTTGGGGGCCTATATACCACACCTACTAGTGTCTTTCTCCCTCTACTATTCCTCATCTCTACCCATAATGATTCCACGTTTTGTTCCTCAGAGCCTATGTCATCCCTCAGTCCTACCCTGATATTATCTCTTATTAATAGCGTGACCCCACCACCTTTTCCTTCCTGTCTATTCTTCCTAAACGCCTGATACCCCTGGATATTCATCTCCCAGTCCTGGTCACCTTTCAGCCACGTTTCTGTAATGGCCACTAGATCGTACCCACTTGTGCTGATTTGCACCATCAACTCATTTACCTTGTTCCGAATGCTTCGTGCATTCAGGCAAAGTGTCCTTATTCCAGCTTTTATCTGGACCCGCTTTGATGAGTCGCGAACACCCTCTCCCTCTACTCCCTTATCTAAATTACCGCCTTCATTCACTTGCACCCTCTCCTCTACCATTAATTTTGTAATTCCCCTTACCCCTGCATCCTCCCCCCCATCAATTAGTTCCTTGATCCTAGTCAACTCTTCTAGCTCCCCTCCCCCCAGAGGATGTGTTAAGATGTTAATGGGGCGCACAGTGGTTATCACTGATGCCTCACAGCGCCAGGGACCCGGGTTCGATTCCCGGCTTGGGTCACTGTCTGTGCGGAGTCTGCACGTTCTCCCTGTGTCTGTCTGGGTTTCCTCCGGGTGCTCCGGTTTCCTCCCACAGTCTGAAAGATGTGACTTGATTTGATTTATTATTGTCACATGTATTGGGATACAGTGAAAAGTATTGTTTCTTGCGCACTATACAAAGCATACCGTTCAAAGAGTACATAGGGGAGAAGGATTTGATTTGATTTATTATTGTCACATGTATTAGTGTACAGTGAAAAGTATTGTTGCTTGCACGCTTTACTGACAAAGCATACCATTCATAGAGAAGGAAAGGAGAGAGTGCAGAATGTAATGTTACAGTCATAGCTAGGGTGCAGAGAAAGATCAGCTTACTATATGGTGGGTCCATTCAAAAGTCTATCTGACAGCAGCAGAGAAGTTGTTCTTGAATCGATTGGTACGTGACCTCAGACTTTTGTATCTTTTTTGGTGGATTGGCCATGCTAAATTGCCCCTTAGTGTCCAAAGATGTGCAGGTTAGGTGGATTGGCCATGCTAAATTGCCCCTTAGTGTCCAAAGATGTGCAGGTTAGGTGGATTGGCCATGCTAAATTGCCCCTTAGTGTCCAAAGATGTGCGGGTTGGGTGGATTGGCCATGCTAAATTGTCCCTTAGTGTCCAAAGATGTGCAGGTTAGGTGGATTGGCCATGCTAAATTGCCCCTTGGTGTCAGGGAGATTAGATGGGTCAATACGTGGGGTTACGGAGATGGGGCCTGGTGAGATTGTTATTGATGCAGACCCGATGGGCCGAATGACCTCCTTCTGTACTGTCGGGATTCTCTGACTCTATGACAGGTCAGAGGCTGACAACACTGCATTGAGTAACTCACCTCCTGACTCCCCAAAGCCTGTCCACCAAAGTAGCCCTGCTTGATTGGCACCCCATTCACAAACATCCACTCCCTCCAGCACCGCCACACAGTGGCAGCCGTGTGTACCGTCCACAAGACGAACTGCAGCGACTCACCAAGGCTCCTTCAACAGCACCTTCCAAACCCGCCGCCTCTACCATCTAGAACAGCGGTCTCCAAACTACGGCCCGCGGGCCACATCCGGCCCGCAGCGGGCCACATCCGGCCTGCAGCCAGTGGGGCGGGACGGGATTCCCACTGCCACTGACTCAGGATCCGGATGCGAGGACGGAATCCACAGGCCGGACATTTGCTGCCGTTCCGCGCGGTGTCTGATGGACCCGTGGGAATTCCCCGCCCTCTTTACCGGCCTATTGTCCAATCAGAGCTGCCGTCCTGTGACTGACAGTTCATTAAACGAATCAGCAATTGAGACATCTGTTATCCAATTGCCGCTCTGCATTGACTGAGTGACAGCTGCTTTATCCAATCCGTAAGCTCCATCCGTCTGAAATGAGCGAGAACAATGACAATGATGGCGGCAATTCAGACCAATTCAGTTATGGAAGGAAAAAAGAAAAGAAAAGTGGACAGTGAGTGCCGCCTGTTTTATGAAGAATGGGGTGTAAAGTACTTCTTTGTACAAAGCAGGTGATAAAGCCTTGTGTGTCATAAGCAACAAAACTGTTGCAGCTTTGAAGGAGTACAATGTACGTCGGCACTATGAGTCCAAACATGAACCAAGTTATTCCCAATTCACAGGAACACAGTGTTCGGTAAAATTTGAATCAATGCAACGCAGGTTGCTTTCCCAACAAGCTTCTTTTACGCAGAAGATTACTGAAAATGAAGCTTTAACCAGAGCCAGTTACAAACTAGCTTATGTGTTGGCTAAAAGAGGAAAGCCATTCACCGATGGAGATCTCATCAAAGAGTGTATAATGGAAGCAGTGGAAGAGTTATGCCCAGAAAAAGCAAATCTGTTCAAAATCATCAATCTTGCGCCAAATACTGTTGCTCGTAGAATTGAGGATATAGGAAGCAATATATTTAATCAAATTGCAGACATAGGAAGACATTTTCAGTTGTATTCTCTCACACTTGATGAATCGACTGATGTGTGTGACACATCACAACTCCTAGTATTCATCCGTGGCGTCCACAGTGAATTTAATGTGACACAAGAATTGGCATCAGTGCATAGCATGCACAGCACAGTAACTGGAGAAGACATCTTCAAAGAATTGCAAAAAACTGTGTTAGAATATAACCTGGAGTGGAATAAACTGCAATGCGTGACAATTGATGGAGGAAAGAACATGTCTGGGGGGGAAGAAAGGTTTGGTTGGACAAATCACAAAAGCTTGTGAGGTTGGTGGATTCTCAAAGCCCATGTTTCTGCATCGCATTATCCATCAACAAGCATTGTGCGGAAAATATGTGGATATGTCTTGCGTTCTGAAACCTGTTGTTTCAATAGTGAATTTCATTCGATCTCACGGGCTTAATCATTGCCAGTTTCGTGATTTTCTGAAAGAAACTGATTCTGAGTTCGGTGACTTGCCTTATTATACAGCAGTTCGATGGCTTAGTTGTGGAAAGGTTCTATCACAGTTTTTATTAACAGGGGGTTGGAGTTTAGGAGCCGTGGGGTTATGCTGCAACTGTACAGGACCTTGGTGAGACCACATTTGGAATATTGTGTGCAGTTCTGGTCACCTCACTATAAGAAGGATGTGGAAGCGCTGGAAAGAGTGCAGAGGAGATTTACCAGGATGCTGCCTGGTTTGGAGGGTAGGTCTTATGAGGAAAGGTTGAGGGAGCTAGGGCTGTTCTCTCTGGAGCGGAGGAGGCTGAGGGGAGACTTAATAGAGGTTTATAAAATGATGAAGGGGATAGATAGAGTGAACGTTCAAAGACTATTTCCTCGGGTGGATGGAGCTATTACAAGGGGGCATAACTATAGGGTTCATGGTGGGAGATATAGGAAGGATATCAGGGGTAGGTTCTTTACGCAGAGAGTGGTTGGGGTGTGGAATGAACTGCCTGCAGTGATAGTGGAGTCAGACACTTTAGGAACATTTAAGCGGTTATTGGATAGGCACATGGAGCACACCAGGATGATAGGGAGTGGGATAGCTTGATCTTGGTTTCAGATAAAGCTCGGCACAACATCGTGGACCGAAGGACCTGTTCTGTGCTGTACTGTTCTATGTTCTATGTTCACAGTTCTTTCAGCTCAGAGAAGAAATTGATTCCTTTCTCACAGAGAAGAATTGACCCGAACCACTTTTACAAAACACTGACTGGCTTTGGAAATTGGCAATTTTTGCAGACGTGACAGGCCATATGAATCAATTGAATCTGAAGTTGCAAGGTGAAACAAATTTGATTTGTGATCTATTCGCGCATGTCAAGGCATTCAGGGCAAAACTGATGCTATTTCAAGGACAGCTGAAAGTTCATGACTTGGTTCATTTTCCATGTTGTGAAAAATTTCATGAAGAAAGTGAAGCAGAATTTCCTTCTTCATTTGCAACAGAAATCATTAAGGACTTGCAAAAACAACTTCAGGAACGATTTTCTGATCTTGATGGAAACTTGATGGAAACCGCCTCATTACAGGAAGGATGTGGAAATGGTTGAAAGGGTGCAGAGGAGATTTACAAGGATGTTGCCTGGATTGAGTGGCATGCCTTATGAGGATAGGCTGAGGGAGCTCGGTCTTTTCTCCTTGGAGAGACGTAGGATGAGAGGAGATCTAATAGAGCTATATAAGATGTTGAGAGGCATAGATCGGGTGGACTCTCAGAGGCTTTTTCCCAGGGTGGAAATGGCTGCTACGAGAGGACACAGGTTTAAGGTGCTGGGGGGTAGGTACAGGGGAAATGTTAGGGGGAAATTTTTCACACAGAGGGTGGTGGACGAGTGGAATCGGCGGCCGTCAGTGGTGGTGGAGGCAAACTCAATAGGGACTTTTAAGAGACTCCTGGATAAGTACACGGGACTTAATAGGATGGAGGGTTATAGGTAGGCCTAGAAGGTAGGGATATGTTCGGCACAACTTGTGGGGCCGAAGGGCCTGTTTGTGCTGTAGTTTTTCTATGTTTCGATGAAACACAGATGAAATAAAGCTGTTTCAAAATCCATTTGGCGGCAATGTTGAAACACTCCCAAGCCAGTTTCAAATGGAAATTATTGATCTCCAATCAGATGACATGCTGAAAGACAAGTTATAAAGAAGGAAATCTGATCCAATTTTATAAATCTTTGCAGCCTGAGCAGTTTCCAAATTTGAAGCGATTCGCTTGTGGATTTGTATCAGTTTTTGGTACAACGTACCTGTGTGAACAAACATTTTCAAAAATGAAGTTTGTCAAGTCCAAATATCGAGCAAATTCATCTGATGAGCACTTGAAGTCCATTCTAACAATTGGCTCCTCAAGCTTGAAACCTCAGTTCAGCAATATTTTGAAATTAAAAAAGCGGTTCCATCATTCCCATTAATCTTGTGCAAAACTTCATGATTTGTTGGTTACGATTGAAAACTCCAATTGCCAGAATTGTGTAGAAAGGTGCAGACTGAATTTATTTTTGTTCGACCTTTGTTAGTGGTTCAAGTTTATTTTGAATTTCTTTGCTTTGTTTTACAGAAGTTCTTTCTTGGGGCATGTTTATTTTTCTTATTGCGTGCCACAAAATTGGACAAATTCTCATTTCAAATCAACATTTGTAAATTTTCGGTAAATAAAATTAATTAAAAAATGAATAACCTGCTTTTCTCACCTGCAGTTAAGTAATTGATTATTTTGTCAGAGCATTTGCTAATGTTTGACAATTTTACTCATTATATATCATATCTCAGTGTAAGCACCGCATTGTTTCTTTGTAATTGTCACATTTCTCTTTTGTTCTGAATCATATCATGCTGATTACAAAGCTGATCCAAATAAAACTTATTCATTCATTTAAATTTTATTCATTCATTTATAAAACTAATTTATTTTTCTTTGGCCCCCCGAAAATGTGTAAAATATACAATGTGGCCCTCGTACCGAGAAGTTTGGAGACCCCTGACCTAGAAGGACAAGAGGCAGCAGACACATGAGAACACCACCACCAAGAGATTCCCTTCCGAGCTACTCATCGTCCCGACTTGAAAATATACCGACCGTTCCTTCACTGTCGCTGGGTCAAAATCCTGGAACTCCCTTCCTAACAGCACTGTGGGTGTACCAACACCACATGGACTGCAGTAGCTCAAGAAGGCGGCTCATCCACCACCTTCTCAAGGGGCAATTAGGTATGGGAAATAAATGCTGGCCTATTCGTCATTCACAGTTAATGAACCAGATGGGTTTTTCCAACAATTGACAATGATTTGATTTGATTTATTATCATCACATGTATTGGGATGCAGTGAAAAGTATTGTTTCTTGCGCGCTATACAGACAAAGCATACCATTCATAGAGTACATAGGGGAGAAGGATTTGATTTGGTTTATTATTGTCACATGTATTGGGATACAGTGAAAAGTATTGTTTCTTGCACGCTATACAGACAAAGCATACCGTTCATAGAGTACATAGGGGAGAAGGATTTGATTTATTATTGTCGCATGTATTGGGTTACAGTGAAAAGTATTGTTTCTTGCGCGCTATACGGACAAAGCATACTGTTCATAGAGTACATAGGGCAGAAGGATTTGATTTGATTTATTATTGTCACATTTATTGGGATACAGTGAAAAGTATTGTTTCTTGCGCGCTATACAGACAAAGCATACCATTCATAGAGAAGGAAAGGAGATGGTGCAGAATGTAGTGTTACAGTCAAAGCTAGGGTGTAGAGAAAGATCAACTTCATGCGAGGGAGGTCCATTCAGAAGTCTGATGGTTTCCATGGGTCATCAGTAGATTCTTAATTCCAGATTTTTTAAATATTGAATTCAAATTCCACCATCTGCCGTGGTGGGATTCGATCCCGGGTCCCCCAGAACATCGGCTGAGTTTCTGAATTCTGGGTTCAAATCCCACCATCGCAACTGGTGGAATTTAAATTCAATCAATCTGTCATTATCTTCAGTAATGACGATGCAATCGTCATCAATTGTCGGAAAAACCCATCTGGTTCACTAATGTCTCCGTTAGGCGAGGGAATCTGCCGTCCTTACCCGGTCTGGCCTACTTGTGACTCCAGAGCCACAGCCAATGTGGTCGACTCTTAAAAACCCTCTGAAGTGGCCGATCGAGAAACCCCGTTCAAGGGGCAATTAGCGATGGGCAAAAATTTCCAGTGGTGTCCACAGGAAAGGGTTGAAAATACCAAAAGCTTGTCATAGAATGTCCACAGTGCACAAGGAGGCCATTCAGCCCATTACAACTGTACCGACATCAATCCCATCCAGGCCCTATCCCCATAACCCACACATTTACCCTGACACGAAAGGACAATTTAGCATGGCCAATCCACCTCACCTGCACACCTTTGGGCACTAAGGGGAACTTTAGCATAACCAATCCACCTAACCTACACGTTTTTGGACACTAAGGGGCAATTTAGCATGGCCAATCCACCTAACCTACACATCTTTGGACACTAAGGGGAACTTTAGCATAACCAATCCACCTAACCTACATGTTTTTGGACACTAAGGGGCAATTTAGCATGGCCAATCTACCTAACCTGCACATCTTTGGACACTAAGGGGAACTTTAGCATAACCAATCCACCTAACCTACACGTTTTTGGACACTAAGGGGCAATTTAGCATGGCCAATCCACCTAATCACACATCTTTGGACACTAAGGGTCAATTTAGCATGGCCAATTCACCTAGCCTACACATCTTTGGACACTAAGGGGCAATTTAGCATGGCCAATCCACCTAATCACACATCCTTGGACACTAAGGGGCAATTTAGCATGGCCAATCCACCTAACCTACACATCTTTGG
>NW_027592237.1:0-59828 GCF_964213995.1 Mustelus asterias
GATGGATTCCTGATCGGTAAGGGAATTAAGGGTTATGGGGATCAGGCGGGTAAGTGGTACTGATCCACGTCAGATCAGCCATGATCTTATTGAATGGCGGGGCAGGCTCGAGGGGCTAGATGGCCTACTCCTGCTCCTATTTCTTATGTTCTTATGTTCTTAAGTGTTGTTTGAAGGCTGGAGGATGATGACGACACTGTGCACACTGGGATCCTTCCACTGATGCAATTCAAGTCTGACTCCTACCTGTACTCCTACACACTGCAACCCTGGCCCGCGTAGCTGTAAGGGTCGGGAACACATGTGTTTTGGCCCGGGCGGGGGGGGGGGGGGGGGGGGCGGGTGGCGGGGGCGCGGGAGACTTGCACCAAGGGTCTGGTGAATGTTGGGGAAGGTAGAGATCTGAAATGTGGGCTAAGTCTGCAAAGCTCATGTTTGGGAGTCAGGAGCACGCTTCAGTGGTGCTACCCTTGGAGGATTCCTCAGTGCCTCCCTCTGAGGTGTCATACAGGGGGTCGTAGGCAGTTTGCTCCAGAGCAGTGGGGGCGACAGCAACACCCGAAGGGCCGGGTTCCTTTGGGTCCAGAGCTGTAAACAAAAAAATAACACACATTAGGAGGAGGGGGGCAAAACATTCCATGCAGCATCGCACTTACTTAGAGGAGGACCAAGGTTGAGGGTGCGCTTCTGCTCACTTGCATGCTGTACACCGACCTGTCGGTGGCCATTCGGGATGGCCCGTCACCCCCTGCCAGCTCCATGGCACGCTCCTCCATGCTACTCAGCTGCCACAGGTCAGGCACACTCAGCTGTTTGGGTTTAATCTCAGTTTGTTTGAGTTTAATATCAGTTGTTTGGGTTTAATCTCAGTTGTTTGGGTTTAATCTCAGTTGTTTGGGTTTAATCTCAGTTGTTTGGGTTTAATCTCAGTTGTTTGGGTTTAATCTCAGTTGTTTGGGTTTAATCTCAGTTGTTTGGGTTTAATCTCAGTTGTTTGGGTTTAATCTCAGTTGTTTGGGTTTAATCTCAGTTGTTTGGGTTTAATCTCAGTTGTTTGGGTTTAATCTCAGTTGTTTGGGTTTAATCTCAGTTGTTTGGGTTTAATCTCAGTTGTTTGGATTTAATCTCAGTTGTTTGGGTTTAATCTCAGTTGTTTGGGTTTAATCTCAGTTGTTTGGATTTAATCTCAGTTGTTTGGGTTTAATCTCAGTTGTTTGGATTTAATCTCAGTTGTTTGGATTTAATCTCAGTTGTTTGGGTTTAATCTCAGTTGTTTGGGTTTAATCTCAGTTGTTTGGGTTTAATCTCAGTTGTTTGGGTTTAATCTCAGTTGTTTGGGTTTAATCTCAGTTGTTTGGGTTTAATCTCAGTTGTTTGGGTTTAATCTCAGTTGTTTGGGTTTTATCTCAGTTGTTTGGATTTAATCTCAGTTGTTTGGGTTTAATCTCAGTTGTTTGGATTTAATCTCAGTTTGGGTTTAATCTCAGTTTGGATTTAATCTCAGTTTGGATTTAATCTCAGTTGTTTGGGTTTAATCTCAGTTTGTTTGAGTTTAATATCAGTTGTTTGGGTTTAATATCAGTTGTTTGGGTTTAATCTCAGTTGTTTGGATTTAATCTCAGTTGTTTGGGTTTAATCTCAGTTTGTTTGGGTTTAATCTCAGTTGTTTGGATTTAATCTCAGTTGTTTGGGTTTCATCTCAGTTGTTTGGGTTTAATCTCAGTTGTTTGGGTTTAATCTCAGTTGTTTGGGTTTAATCTCAGTTGTTTGGATTTAATCTCAGTTGTTTGGGTTTCATCTCAGTTGTCTGGGTTTAATCTCAGTTGTTTGGGTTTAATCTCAGTTGTTTGGATTTAATCTCAGTTGTTTGGGTTTAATCTCAGTTGTTTGGGTTTAATCTCAGTTGTTTGGATTTAATCTCAGTTGTTTGGGTTTAATCTCAGTTGTTTGGGTTTAATCTCAGTTTGTTTGGATTTAATCTCAGTTGTTTGGGTTTAATCTCAGTTTGTTTGGATTTAATCTCAGTTGTTTGGGTTTAATCTCAGTTTGTTTGGATTTAATCTCAGTTGTTTGGGTTTAATCTCAGTTGTTTGGGTTTAATCTCAGTTTGGGTTTAATCTCAGTTTGGATTTAATCTCAGTTTGGATTTAATCTCAGTTGTTTGGGTTTAATCTCAGTTTGTTTGAGTTTAATATCAGTTGTTTGGGTTTAATCTCAGTTGTTTGGGTTTAATCTCAGTTGTTTGGATTTAATCTCAGTTGTTTGGGTTTAATCTCAGTTGTTTGGATTTAATCTCAGTTGTTTGGGTTTCATCTCAGTTGTTTGGGTTTAATCTCAGTTGTTTGGGTTTAATCTCAGTTGTTTGGGTTTAATCTCAGTTGTTTGGATTTAATCTCAGTTGTCTGGGTTTAATCTCAGTTGTTTGGGTTTAATCTCAGTTGTTTGGATTTAATCTCAGTTGTTTGGGTTTAATCTCAGTTGTTTGGGTTTAATCTCAGTTTGTTTGGATTTAATCTCAGTTGTTTGGGTTTAATCTCAGTTTGTTTGGATTTAATCTCAGTTGTTTGGGTTTAATCTCAGTTGTTTGGATTTAATCTCAGTTGTTTGGGTTTAATCTCAGTTGTTTGGATTTAATCTCAGTTTGGGTTTAATCTCAGTTTGGATTTAATCTCAGTTTGGATTTAATCTCAGTTGTTTGGGTTTAATCTCAGTTTGGATTTAATCTCAGTTGTTTGGATTTAATTTCAGTTTGGGTTTAATCTCAGTTGTTTGGGTTTAATCTCAGTTGTTTGGATTTAATCTCAGTTGTTTGGATTTAATCTCAGTTGTTTGGGTTTAATCTCAGTTTGGATTTAATCTCAGTTGTTTGGGTTTAATCTCAGTTGTTTGGATTTAATCTCAGTTTGGGTTTAATCTCAGTTTGGATTTAATCTCAGTTTGGGTTTAATCTCAGTTTGGGTTTAATCTCAGTTGTTTGGGTTTAATCTCAGTTGTTTGGGTTTAATATCAGTTGTTTGGATTTAATCTCAGTTGTTTGGGTTTAATCTCAGTTGTTTGGATTTAATCTCAGTTTGGGTTTAATCTCAGTTTGGATTTAATCTCAGTTTGGATTTAATCTCAGTTGTTTGGATTTAATCTCAGTTGTTTGGATTTAATCTCAGTTTGGATTTAATCTCAGTTTGGATTTAATCTCAGTTGTTTGGATTTAATCTCAGTTGTTTGGGTTTAATCTCAGTTGTTTGGATTTAATCTCAGTTGTTTGGGTTTAATCTCAGTTTGGGTTTAATCTCAGTTGTTTGGATTTAATCTCAGTTGTTTGGATTTAATCTCAGTTGTTTGGGTTTAATCTCAGTTGTTTGGATTTAATCTCAGTTGTTTGGGTTTAATCTCAGTTTGGGTTTAATCTCAGTTGTTTGGATTTAATCTCAGTTGTTTGGATTTAATCTCAGTTGTTTGGATTTAATCTCAGTTTGGGTTTAATCTCAGTTGTTTGGATTTAATCTCAGTTTGGGTTTAATCTCAGTTTGGATTTAATCTCAGTTGTTTGGATTTAATCTCAGTTTGGGTTTAATCTCAGTTTGGATTTAATCTCAGTTTGGGTTTAATCTCAGTTGTTTGGATTTAATATCAGTTTGGGTTTAATCTCAGTTTGGGTTTAATCTCAGTTTGGGTTTAATCTCAGTTGTTTGGATTTAATATCAGTTTGGGTTTAATCTCAGTTGTTTGGATTTAATATCAGTTTGGGTTTAATCTCAGTTTGGGTTTAATCTCAGTTGTTTGGATTTAATATCAGTTTGGGTTTAATCTCAGTTGTTTGGATTTAATCTCAGTTGTTTGGATTTAATATCAGTTTGGGTTTAATCTCAGTTTGGGTTTAATCTCAGTTGTTTGGGTTTAATCTCAGTTTGGGTTTAATCTCAGTTGTTTGGATTTAATATCAGTTTGGGTTTAATCTCAGTTTGGGTTTAATCTCAGTTGTTTGGATTTAATATCAGTTTGGGTTTAATCTCAGTTGTTTGGATTTAATATCAGTTTGGGTTTAATCTCAGTTTGGGTTTAATCTCAGTTGTTTGGATTTAATATCAGTTTGGGTTTAATCTCAGTTGTTCGGATTTAATCTCAGTTGTTTGGATTTAATATCACTTTGGGTTTAATATCAGTTTGGGTTTAATCTCAGTTTGGGTTTAATCTCAGTTGTTTGGGTTTAATCTCAGTTGTTTGGATTTAATCTCAGTTGTTTGGGTTTAATCTCAGTTGTTTGGGTTTAATATCAGTTGTTTGGGTTTAATATCAGTTGTTTGGGTTTAATCTTAGTTGTTTGGATTTAATATCAGTTGTTTGGGTTTAATCTCAGTTGTTTGGATTTAATATCAGTTGTTTGGGTTTAATCTCAGTTTGTTTGGGTTTAATCTCAGTTTGTTTGGGTTTAATATCAGTTGTTTGGATTTAATATCAGTTGTTTGGGTGTAATCACAGTTTGTTTGGGTTTAATATCAGTTGTTTGGGTTTAATCTCAGTTTGTTTGGGTTTAATCTCAGTTGTTTGGATTTAATATCAGTTGTTTGGATTTAATATCAGTTGTTTGGGTTTAATATCAGTTGTTTGGGTTTAATCTCAGTTGTTTGGGTTTAATATCAGTTGTTTGGATTTAATATCAGTTGTTTGGATTTAATATCAGTTGTTTGGGTTTAATCTCAGTTTGTTTGGGTTTAATCTCAGTTTGTTTGGGTTTAATATCAGTTGTTTGGATTTAATATCAGTTGTTTGGATTTAATATCAGTTGTTTGGGTTTAATCTCAGTTGTTTGGGTTTAATATCAGTTGTTTGGATTTAATATCAGTTGTTTGGATTTAATATCAGTTGTTTGGGTTTAATCTCAGTTGTTTGGATTTAATATCAGTTGTTTGGGTTTAATATCAGTTGTTTGGATATAATATCAGTTGTTTGGGTTTAATATCAGTTGTTTGGATTTAATATCAGTTGTTTGGATTTAATATCAGTTGTTTGGATTTAATATCAGTTGTTTGGGTTTAATATCAGTTGTTTGGATTTAATCTCAGTTGTTTGGATTTAATATCAGTTGTTTGGGTTTAATCTCAGTTTGTTTGGGTTTAATATCAGTTGTTTGGATTTAATATCAGTTGTTTGGATTTAATATCAGTTGTTTGGATTTAATATCAGTTGTTTGGATTTAATATCAGTTGTTTGGGTTTAATATCAGTTGTTTGGATTTAATCTCAGTTGTTTGGATTTAATATCAGTTGTTTGGGTTTAATCTCAGTTTGTTTGGGTTTAATATCAGTTGTTTGGGTTTAATCTCAGTTTGTTTGGGTTTAATCTCAGTTGTTTGGATTTAATATCAGTTGTTTGGGTTTAATCTCAGTTTGTTTGGGTTTAATATCAGTTGTTTGGGTTTAATCTCAGTTTGTTTGGGTTTAATCTCAGTTGTTTGGATTTAATATCAGTTGTTTGGGTTTAATATCAGTTGTTTGGATTTAATCTCAGTTGTTTGGGTTTAACCTCAGTTGTTTGGATTTAATATCAGTTGTTTGGGTTTAATATCAGTTGTTTGGATTTAATATCAGTTGTTTGGATTTAATATCAGTTGTTTGGATTTAATATCAGTTGTTTGGATTTAATATCAGTTGTTTGGGTTTAATATCAGTTGTTTGGGTTTAATATCAGTTGTTTGGGTTTAATATCAGTTGTTTGGATTTAATCTCAGTTGTTTGGATTTAATCTCAGTTGTTTGGGTTTAATATCAGTTGTTTGGATTTAATATCAGTTGTTTGGGTTTAATATCAGTTGTTTGGATTTAATATCAGTTGTTTGGATTTAATATCAGTTGTTTGGATTTAATATCAGTTGTTTGGGTTTAATCTCAGTTGTTTGGATTTAATATCAGTTGTTTGGGTTTAATCTCAGTTGTTTGGATTTAATCTCAGTTGTTTGGGTTTAATATCAGTTGTTTGGATTTAATCTCAGTTGTTTGGGTTTAATCTCAGTTGTTTGGATTTAATCTCAGTTGTTTGGGTTTAATCTCAGTTGTTTGGGTTTAATCTCAGTTGTTTGGGTTTAATCTCAGTTGTTTGGGTTTAATCTCTGTTGTTTGGGTTTAATCTCAGTTGTTTGGGTTTAATCTCAGTTGTTTGAGTTTAATCTCAGTTGTTTGGGTTTAATCTCAGTTGTTTGGGTTTAATATCAGTTGTTTGGATTTAATATCAGTTGTTTGGATTTAATATCAGTTGTTTGGATTTAATATCAGTTGTTTGGCTTTAATCTCAGTTGTTTGGGTTTAATATCAATTGTTTGGATTTAATCTCAGTTGTTTGGATTTAATATCAGTTGTTTGGGTTTAATCTCAGTTGTTTGGGTTTAATCTCAGTTGTTTGGGTTTAATCTCAGTTGTTTGGATTTAATCTCAGTTGTTTGGGTTTAATCTCAGTTGTTTGGGTTTAATCTCAGTTGTTTGGATTTAATCTCAGTTGTTTGGGTTTAATATCAGTTGTTTGGGTTTAATCTCAGTTGTTTGGGTTTAATCTCAGTTGTTTGAGTTTAATCTCAGTTGTTTGGGTTTAATCTCAGTTGTTTTGGGTTTCATATCAGTTGTTTGGGTTTAATCTCAGTTTGTTTGGGTTTAATATAAGTTGTTTGGGTTTAATCTCAGTTTGTTTGGGTTTAATCTCAGTTGTTTGGATTTAATATCAGTTCTTTGGGTTTAATCTCAGTTGTTTGGATTTAATATCAGTTGTTTGGGTTTAATATCAGTTGTTTGGATTTAATATCAGTTGTTTGGATTTAATATCAGTTGTTTGGATTTAATATCAGTTGTTTGGATTTAATCTCAGTTGTTTGGGTTTAATATCAATTGTTTGGATTTAATCTCAGTTGTTTGGATTTAATATCAGTTGTTTGGATTTAATATCAGTTGTTTGGGTTTAATATCAGTTGTTTGGGTTTAATATCAGTTGTTTGGGTTTAATATCAGTTGTTTGGGTTTAATATCAGTTGTTTGGGTTTAATATCAGTTGTTTGGGTTTAATATCAGTTGTTTGGGTTTAATATCAGTTGTTTGGATTTAATATCAGTTGTTTGGGTTTAATATCAGTTGTTTGGGTTTAATCTCAGTTGTTTGGATTTAATATCAGTTGTTTGGGTTTAATCTCAGTTGTTTGGGTTTAATATCAGTTGTTTGGGTTTAATCTCAGTTGTTTGGGTTTAATCTCAGTTGTTTGGGTTTAATATCAGTTGTTTGGGTTTAATATCAGTTGTTTGGGTTTAATCTCTGTTGTCTGGACTTAATTCCAGTTGTTTGGGTTTAATCTCTGTTGTTTGGATTTAATATCAGTTTGTTTGGGTTTAATTTCAGTTGTTTGGATTTAATCTCAGTTGTTTGGATTTAATCTCAGTTGTTTGGGTTTAATATCAATTGTTTGGATTTAATCTCAGTTGTTTGGATTTAATATCAGTTGTTTGGATTTAATATCAGTTGTTTGGGTTTAATATCAGTTGTTTGGGTTTAATATCAGTTGTTTGGGTTTAATATCAATTGTTTGGATTTAATATCAGTTGTTTGGGTTTAATATCAGTTGTTTGGGTTTAATATCAGTTGTTTGGATTTAATATCAGTTGTTTGGGTTTAATCTCAGTTGTTTGGGTTTAATATCAGTTGTTTGGGTTTAATCTCAGTTGTTTGGGTTTAATATCAGTTGTTTGGGTTTAATATCAGTTGTTTGGGTTTAATCTCAGTTGTTTGGGTTTAATCTCAGTTGTTTGGGTTTAATATCAGTTGTTTGGGTTTAATCTCAGTTGTTTGGGTTTAATATCAGTTGTTTGGGTTTAATATCAGTTGTTTGGGTTTAATATCAGTTGTTTGGGTTTAATATCAGTTGTTTGGGTTTAATCTCAGTTGTTTGGGTTTAATATCAGTTGTTTGGGTTTAATCTCAGTTGTTTGGGTTTAATATCAGTTGTTTGGGTTTAATCTCAGTTGTTTGGGTTTAATCTCAGTTGTTTGGGTTTAATATCAGTTGTTTGGGTTTAATATCAGTTGTTTGTGTTTAATATCAGTTGTCTGGGTTTAATCTCAGTTGTTTGGGTTTAATCTCAGTTGTTTGGGTTTAATATCAGTTGTTTGCGTTTAATCTCAGTTGTTTGGGTTTAATATCAGTTGTTTGGGTTTAATATCAGTTGTTTGGGTTTAATATCAGTTGTTTGGATTTAATATCAGTTGTTTGGGTTTAATATCAGTTGTTTGGGTTTAATATCAGTTGTTTGGGTTTAATATCAGTTGTTTGGATTTAATCTCAGTTGTTTGGGTTTAATATCAGTTGTTTGGGTTTAATCTCAGTTGTTTGGGTTTAATCTCAGTTGTTTGGATTTAATCTCAGTTGTTTGGATTTAATCTCAGTTGTTTGGGTTTAATCTCAGTTGTTTGGGTTTAATCTCAGTTGTTTGGGTTTAATCTCAGTTGTTTGGGTTTAATCTCAGTTGTTTGGGTTTAATCTCAGTTGTTTGGGTTTAATCTCAGTTGTTTGGGTTTAATATCAGTTGTTTGGGTTTAATCTCAGTTGTTTGGGTTTAATCTCAGTTGTTTGGGTTTAATCTCAGTTGTTTGGGTTTTATCTCAGTTGTTTGGATTTAATCTCTGTTGTTTGGATTTAATATCAGTTGTTTGGATTTAATATCAGTTGTTTGGGTTTAATCTCAGTTGTTTGGGTTTAATCTCAGTTGTTTGGGTTTAATCTCAGTTGTTTGGGTTTAATCTCAGTTGTTTGGATTTAATATCAGTTGTTTGGATTTAATATCAGTTGTTTGGGTTTAATATCAGTTGTTTGGGTTTAATCTCAGTTGTTTGGGTTTAATCTCAGTTGTTTGGATTTAATATCAGTTGTTTGGGTTTAATCTCAGATGTTTGGGTTTAATCTCAGTTGTTTGGGTTTAATATCAGTTGTTTGGATTTAATATCAGTTGTTTGGATTTAATATCAGTTGTTTGGGTTTAATCTCAGTTGTTTGGATTTAATATCAGTTGTTTGGGTTTAATCTCAGTTGTTTGGGTTTAATATCAGTTGTTTGGGTTTAATCTCAGTTGTTTGGATTTAATATCAGTTGTTTGGGTTTAATCTCAGTTGTTTGGGTTTAATCTCAGTTGTTTGGGTTTAATATCAGTTGTTTGGATTTAATATCAGTTGTTTGGGTTTAATCTCAGTTGTTTGGGTTTAATCTCAGTTGTTTGGGTTTAATCTCAGTTGTTTGGATTTAATATCAGTTGTTTGGGTTTAATATCAGTTGTTTGGGTTTAATATCAGTTGTTTGGGTTTAATCTCAGTTGTTTGGGTTTTATCTCAGTTGTTTGGATTTAATCTCTGTTGTTTGGATTTAATATCAGTTGTTTGGATTTAATATCAGTTGTTTGGGTTTAATCTCAGTTGTTTGGATTTAATATCAGTTGTTTGGGTTTAATATCAGTTGTTTGGATTTAATATCAGTTGTTTGGGTTTAATCTCAGTTGTTTGGGTTTAATCTCAGTTGTTTGGATTTAATATCAGTTGTTTGGGTTTAATATCAGTTGTTTGGGTTTAATCTCAGTTGTTTGGGTTTAATCTCAGTTGTTTGGATTTAATATCAGTTGTTTGGGTTTAATCTCAGTTGTTTGGGTTCAGTCTCAGTTGTTTGGATTTAATATCAGTTGTTTGGGTTTAATATCAGTTGTATGGGTTTAATCTCAGTTGTTTGGGTTTAATCTCAGTTGTTTGGGTTTAATCTCAGTTGTTTGGATTTAATATCAGTTGTTTGGATTTAATATCAGTTGTTTGGGTTTAATCTCAGTTGTTTGGGTTTAATCTCAGTTGTTTGGATTTAATATCAGTTGTTTGGGTTTAATATCAGTTGTTTGGGTTTAATCTCAGTTGTTTGGATTTAATATCAGTTGTTTGGGTTTAATCTCAGTTGTTTGGGTTTAATCTCAGTTGTTTGGGTTTAATCTCAGTTGTTTGGATTTAATATCAGTTGTTTGGGTTTAATCTCAGTTGTTTGGGTTTAATCTCAGTTGTTTGGGTTTAATATCAGTTGTTTGGATTTAATATCAGTTGTTTGGATTTAATATCAGTTGTTTGGGTTTAATCTCAGTTGTTTGGGTTTAATATCAGTTGTTTGGATTTAATATCAGTTGTTTGGGTTTAATCTCAGTTGTTTGGGTTTAATCTCAGTTGTTTGGGTTTAATCTCAGTTGTTTGGATTTAATATCAGTTGTTTGGGTTTAATCTCAGTTGTTTGGGTTTAATATCAGTTGTTTGGGTTTAATCTCAGTTGTTTGGGTTTAATATCAGTTGTTTGGGTTTAATCTCAGTTGTTTGGGTTTAATCTCAGTTGTTTGGGTTTAATCTCAGTTGTTTGGGTTTAATCTCAGTTGTTTGGGTTTAATATCAGTTGTTTGGATTTAATCTCAGTTGTTTGGGTTTAATCTCAGTTGTTTGGATTTAATCTCAGTTGTTTGGGTTTAATATCAGTTGTTTGGGTTTAATCTCAGTTGTTTGGGTTTAATCTCTGTTGTTTGGGTTTAATCTCAGTTGTTTGGGTTTAATCTCAGTTGTTTGGGTTTAATATCAGTTGTTTGGATTTAATATCAGTTGTTTGGGTTTAATCTCAGTTGTTTGGGTTTAATCTCAGTTGTTTGGGTTTAATCTCAGTTGTTTGGATTTAATCTCAGTTGTTTGGGTTTAATCTCAGTTGTTTGTATTTAATATCAGTTGTTTGGGTTTAATATCAGTTGTTTGGGTTTAATCTCAGTTGTCTGGGTTTAATCTCAGTTGTTTGGGTTTAATCTCAGTTGTTTGGATTTAATATCAGTTGTTTGGGTTTAATCTCAGTTGTTTGGATTTAATATCAGTTGTTTGGGTTTAATCTCAGTTGTTTGGATTTAATCTCAGTTGTTTGGATTTAATCTCAGTTGTTTGGATTTAATTTCAGTTGTTTGGATTTAATTTCAGTTGTTTGGGTTTAATCTCAGCTGTTTGGGTTTAATCTCAGTTGTTTGGGTTTAATCTCTGTTGTTTGGGTTTAATCTCAGTTGTTTGGGTTTAATCTCAGTTGTTTGAGTTTAATCTCAGTTGTTTGGGTTTAATCTCAGTTGTTTGGGTTTAATCTCAGTTGTTTGGGTTTAATATCAGTTGTTTGGGTTTAATCTCAGTTGTTTGGGTTTAATCTCAGTTGTTTGGGTTTAATCTCAGTTGTTTGGGTTTAATCTCAGTTGTTTGGATTTAATATCAGTTGTTTGGGTTTAATCTCAGTTGTTTGGGTTTAATATCAGTTGTTTGGGTTTAATCTCAGTTGTTTGGGTTTAATCTCAGTTGTTTGGGTTTAATCTCAGTTGTTTGGGTATAATCTCAGTTGTGTGGGTTTAATCTCAGTTGTTTGGATTTAATCTCAGTTGTTTGGGTTTAATCTCAGTTGTTTGGGTTTAATCTCAGTTGTTTGGGTTTAATATCAGTTGTTTGGGTTTAATCTCAGTTGTTTGGGTTTAATATCAGTTGTTTGGATTTAATCTCAGTTGTTTGGGTTTAATCTCAGTTGTTTGGATTTAATCTCAGTTGTTTGGGTTTAATATCAGTTGTTTGGGTTTAATCTCAGTTGTTTGGGTTTAATCTCTGTTGTTTGGGTTTAATCTCAGTTGTTTGGGTTTAATCTCAGTTGTTTGGGTTTAATATCAGTTGTTCGGATTTAATATCAGTTGTTCGGGTTTAATCTCAGTTGTTTGGGTTTAATCTCAGTTGTTTGGGTTTAATCTCAGTTGTTTGGATTTAATCTCAGTTGTTTGGGTTTAATCTCAGTTGTTTGTATTTAATATCAGTTGTTTGGGTTTAATATCAGTTGTTTGGGTTTAATCTCAGTTGTCTGGGTTTAATCTCAGTTGTTTGGGTTTAATCTCAGTTGTTTGGATTTAATATCAGTTGTTTGGGTTTAATCTCAGTTGTTTGGATTTAATATCAGTTGTTTGGGTTTAATCTCAGTTGTTTGGATTTAATCTCAGTTGTTTGGATTTAATCTCAGTTGTTTGGATTTAATTTCAGTTGTTTGGATTTAATTGCAGTTGTTTGGGTTTAATCTCAGCTGTTTGGGTTTAATCTCAGTTGTTTGGGTTTAATCTCTGTTGTTTGGGTTTAATCTCAGTTGTTTGGGTTTAATCTCAGTTGTTTGAGTTTAATCTCAGTTGTTTGGGTTTAATCTCAGTTGTTTGGGTTTAATCTCAGTTGTTTGGGTTTAATATCAGTTGTTTGGGTTTAATCTCAGTTGTTTGGGTTTAATCTCAGTTGTTTGGGTTTAATCTCAGTTGTTTGGGTTTAATATCAGTTGTTTGGGTTTAATCTCAGTTGTTTGGGTTTAATCTCAGTTGTTTGGGTTTAATATCAGTTGTTTGGGTTTAATCTCAGTTGTTTGGGTTTAATATCAGTTGTTTGGATTTAATATCAGTTGTTTGGATTTAATATCAGTTGTTTGGGTTTAATCTCAGTTGTTTGGGTTTAATCTCAGTTGTTTGGATTTAATATCAGTTGTTTGGATTTAATATCAGTTGTTTGGGTTTAATCTCAGTTGTTTGGGTTTAATCTCAGTTGTTTGGATTTAATATCAGTTGTTTGGGTTTAATATCAGTTGTTTGGGTTTAATCTCAGTTGTTTGGATTTAATATCAGTTGTTTGGGTTTAATCTCAGTTGTTTGGGTTTAATCTCAGTTGTTTGGGTTTAATCTCAGTTGTTTGGATTTAATATCAGTTGTTTGGGTTTAATCTCAGTTGTTTGGGTTTAATCTCAGTTGTTTGGGTTTAATATCAGTTGTTTGGATTTAATATCAGTTGTTTGGATTTAATATCAGTTGTTTGGGTTTAATCTCAGTTGTTTGGGTTTAATCTCAGTTGTTTGGGTTTAATATCAGTTGTTTGGATTTAATATCAGTTGTTTGGGTTTAATCTCAGTTGTTTGGGTTTAATCTCAGTTGTTTGGGTTTAATCTCAGTTGTTTGGATTTAATATCAGTTGTTTGGGTTTAATCTCAGTTGTTTGGGTTTAATATCAGTTGTTTGGGTTTAATCTCAGTTGTTTGGGTTTAATCTCAGTTGTTTGGGTTTAATCTCAGTTGTTTGGGTTTAATCTCAGTTGTTTGGGTTTAATCTCAGTTGTTTGGATTTAATCTCAGTTGTTTGGGTTTAATCTCAGTTGTTTGGATTTAATATCAGTTGTTTGGGTTTAATATCAGTTGTTTGGGTTTAATCTCAGTTGTTTGGGTTTAATCTCAGTTGTTTGGGTTTAATCTCAGTTGTTTGGGTTTAATCTCAGTTGTTTGGGTTTAATCTCAGTTGTTTGGGTTTAATCTCTGTTGTTTGGGTTTAATCTCAGTTGTTTGGGTTTAATCTCAGTTGTTTGGGTTTAATATCAGTTGTTTGGATTTAATATCAGTTGTTTGGGTTTAATCTCAGTTGTTTGGGTTTAATCTCAGTTGTCTGGGTTTAATCTCAGTTGTTTGGATTTAATCTCAGTTGTTTGGGTTTAATCTCAGTTGTTTGTATTTAATATCAGTTGTTTGGGTTTAATATCAGTTGTTTGGGTTTAACCTCAGTTGTCTGGGTTTAATCTCAGTTGTTTGGGTTTAATCTCAGTTGTTTGGATTTAATATCAGTTGTTTGGGTTTAATCTCAGTTGTTTGGATTTAATATCAGTTGTTTGGGTTTAATCTCAGTTGTTTGGATTTAATCTCAGTTGTTTGGATTTAATCTCAGTTGTTTGGATTTAATTTCAGTTGTTTGGATTTAATTTCAGTTGTTTGGGTTTAATCTCAGCTGTTTGGGTTTAATCTCAGTTGTTTGGGTTTAATCTCTGTTGTTTGGGTTTAATCTCAGTTGTTTGGGTTTAATCTCAGTTGTTTGAGTTTAATCTCAGTTGTTTGGGTTTAATCTCAGTTGTTTGGGTTTAATCTCAGTTGTTTGGGTTTAATATCAGTTGTTTGGGTTTAATCTCAGTTGTTTGGGTTTAATCTCAGTTGTTTGGGTTTAATCTCAGTTGTTTGGGTTTAATATCAGTTGTTTGGGTTTAATCTCAGTTGTTTGGGTTTAATCTCAGTTGTTTGGGTTTAATATCAGTTGTTTGGGTTTAATCTCAGTTGTTTGGGTTTAATATCAGTTGTTTGGATTTAATATCAGTTGTTTGGATTTAATATCAGTTGTTTGGGTTTAATCTCAGTTGTTTGGGTTTAATCTCAGTTGTTTGGGTTTAATATCAGTTGTTTGGATTTAATATCAGTTGTTTGGGTTTAATCTCAGTTGTTTGGGTTTAATCTCAGTTGTTTGGGTTTAATCTCAGTTGTTTGGATTTAATATCAGTTGTTTGGGTTTAATCTCAGTTGTTTGGGTTTAATATCAGTTGTTTGGGTTTAATATCAGTTGTTTGGATTTAATATCAGTTGTTTGGGTTTAATCTCAGTTGTTTGGGTTTAATCTCAGTTGTTTGGGTTTAATCTCAGTTGTTTGGATTTAATCTCAGTTGTTTGGGTTTAATCTCAGTTGTTTGGATTTAATATCAGTTGTTTGGGTTTAATATCAGTTGTTTGGGTTTAATCTCAGTTGTTTGGGTTTAATCTCAGTTGTTTGGGTTTAATCTCAGTTGTTTGGGTTTAATCTCAGTTGTTTGGGTTTAATCTCAGTTGTTTGGGTTTAATCTCAGTTGTTTGGGTTTAATCTCTGTTGTTTGGGTTTAATCTCAGTTGTTTGGGTTTAATCTCAGTTGTTTGGGTTTAATATCAGTTGTTTGGATTTAATATCAGTTGTTTGGGTTTAATCTCAGTTGTTTGGGTTTAATCTCTGTTGTTTGGGTTTAATCTCAGTTGTTTGGATTTAATCTCAGTTGTTTGGGTTTAATCTCAGTTGTTTGGATTTAATATCAGTTGTTTGGGTTTAATATCAGTTGTTTGGGTTTAATCTCAGTTGTCTGGGTTTAATCTCAGTTGTTTGGGTTTAATCTCAGTTGTTTGGATTTAATATCAGTTGTTTGGGTTTAATCTCAGTTGTTTGGATTTAATATCAGTTGTTTGGGTTTAATCTCAGTTGTTTGGATTTAATCTCAGTTGTTTGGATTTAATCTCAGTTGTTTGGATTTAATTTCAGTTGTTTGGATTTAATTTCAGTTGTTTGGGTTTAATCTCAGCTGTTTGGGTTTAATCTCAGTTGTTTGGGTTTAATCTCTGTTGTTTGGGTTTAATCTCAGTTGTTTGGGTTTAATCTCAGTTGTTTGAGTTTAATCTCAGTTGTTTGGGTTTAATCTCAGTTGTTTGGGTTTAATCTCAGTTGTTTGGGTTTAATATCAGTTGTTTGGGTTTAATCTCAGTTGTTTGGGTTTAATCTCAGTTGTTTGGGTTTAATCTCAGTTGTTTGGGTTTAATATCAGTTGTTTGGGTTTAATCTCAGTTGTTTGGGTTTAATCTCAGTTGTTTGGGTTTAATCTCAGTTGTTTGGGTTTAATCTCAGTTGTTTGGGTTTAATCTCTGTTGTTTGGATTTAATTTCAGTTGTTTGGGTTTAATCTCAGTTGTTTGGGTTTAATCTCAGTTGTTTGGGTTTAATCTCTGTTGTTTGGATTTAATTTCAGTTGTTTGGGTTTAATCTCAGTTGTTTGGATTGAATCTCAGTTGTTTGGGTTTAATCTCAGTTGTTTGGATTTAATATCAGTTGTTTGGGTTTAATATCAGTTGTTTGGGTTTAATCTCAGTTGTTTGGGTTTAATCTCAGTTGTTTGGGTTTAATCTCAGTTGTTTGGGTTTAATCTCAGTTGTTTGGGTTTAATCTCAGTTGTTTGGGTTTAATCTCTGTGGTTTGGGTTTAATCTCAGTTGTTTGGGTTTAATCTCAGTTGTTTGGGTTTAATATCAGTTGTTTGGATTTAATATCAGTTGTTTGGGTTTAATCTCAGTTGTTTGGGTTTAATCTCAGTTGTTTGGGTTTAATCTCAGTTGTTTGGATTTAATCTCAGTTGTTTGGGTTTAATCTCAGTTGTTTGGATTTAATATCAGTTGTTTGGGTTTAATATCAGTTGTTTGGGTTTAATCTCAGTTGTCTGGGTTTAATCTCAGTTGTTTGGGTTTAATCTCACTTGTTTGGATTTAATATCAGTTGTTTGGGTTTAATCTCAGTTGTTTGGATTTAATATCAGTTGTTTGGGTTTAATCTCAGTTGTTTGGATTTAATCTCAGTTGTTTGGATTTAATCTCAGTTGTTTGGATTTAATTTCAGTTGTTTGGATTTAATTTCAGTTGTTTGGGTTTAATCTCAGTTGTTTGGGTTTAATCTCAGTTGTTTGGGTTTAATCTCTGTTGTTTGGGTTTAATCTCAGTTGTTTGGGTTTAATCTCAGTTGTTTGAGTTTAATCTCAGTTGTTTGGGTTTAATCTCAGTTGTTTGGGTTTAATCTCAGTTGTTTGGGTTTAATATCAGTTGTTTGGGTTTAATCTCAGTTGTTTGGGTTTAATCTCAGTTGTTTGGGTTTAATCTCAGTTGTTTGGGTTTAATATCAGTTGTTTGGGTTTAATCTCAGTTGTTTGGGTTTAATCTCAGTTGTTTGGGTTTAATCTCAGTTGTTTGGGTTTAATCTCAGTTGTTTGGGTTTAATCTCTGTTGTTTGGATTTAATTTCAGTTGTTTGGGTTTAATCTCAGTTGTTTGGGTTTAATCTCAGTTGTTTGGGTTTAATCTCTGTTGTTTGGATTTAATTTCAGTTGTTTGGGTTTAATCTCAGTTGTTTGGGTTTAATCTCTGTTGTTTGGATTTAATTTCAGTTGTTTGGATTTAATTTCAGTTGTTTGTGTTTAATCTCAGTTGTTTGGGTTTAATATCAGTTGTTTGGGTTTAATCTCAGTTGTTTGGGTTTAATCTCAGTTGTTTGGGTTTAATCTCAGTTGTTTGGGTTTAATCTCAGTTGTTTGGGTTTAATCTCAGTTGTTTGGGTTTAATCTCTGTTGTTTGGGTTTAATCTCAGTTGTTTGGGTTTAATCTCAGTTGTTTGGGTTTAATCTCTGTTGTTTGGATTTAATGTCAGTTGTTTGGATTTAATTTCAGTTGTTTGGGTTTAATCTCAGTTGTTTGGGTTTAATCTCAGTTGTTTGGGTTTAATATCAGTTGTTTGGGTTTAATCTCAGTTGTTTGGGTTTAATCTCAGTTGTTTGGGTTTAATCTCAGTTGTTTGGATTTAATTTCAGTTTGGGTTTAATCTCAGTTTGTTTGGATTTAATTTCAGTTGTTTGGGTTTAATCTCAGTTTGGGTTTAATCTCAGTTTGTTTGGGTTTAATCTCAGTTTGTTTGGGTTTAATATCAGTTGTTTGGGTTTAATCTCAGTTGTTTGGGTTTAATTTCAGTTTGGGTTTAATCTCAGTTGTTTGGGTTTAATTTCAGTTGTTTGGGTTTAATCTCAGTTTGTTTGGGTTTAATTTCAGTTTGGGTTTAATATCAGTTGTTTGGGTTTAATTTCAGTTTGGGTTTAATCTCAGTTTGTTTGGGTTTAATATCAGTTGTTTGGGTTTAATCTCAGTTGTTTGGGTTTATTTTCTCAGTTTGGGTTTAATCTCAGTTGGTTGGGTTTAATTTCAGTTGTTTGGGTTTAAACTCAGTTGTCTGGACTTAATTCCAGTTGTTTGGGTTTAATCTCTGTTGTTTGGATTTAATTTCAGTTGTTTGGGTTTAATCTCAGTTGTTTGGGTTTAATTTCAGTTGTTTGGGTTTAATCTCAGTTTGGGTTTAATATCAGTTTGTTTGGGTTTAATATCAGTTGTTTGGGTTTAATTTCAGTTTGGGTTTAATCTCAGTTTGTTTGGGTTTAATCTCAGTTGTTTGGGTTTAATCTCAGTTGTTTGGGTTTAATCTCAGTTGTTTGGGTTTAATCTCAGTTGTTTGGGTTTAATCTCAGTTGTTTGGGTTTAATCTCAGTTGTTTGGGTTTAATCTCAGTTGTTTGGGTTTATTTTCTCAGTTTGGGTTTAATCTCGGTTGTTTGGATTTATTTTCTCAGTTTGGGTTTAATATCAGTTGTTTGAATTTAATCTCAGTTTGGGTTTAATCTCAGTTGTTTGGATTTAATATCAGTTTGGGTTTAATCTCAGTTTGGGTTTAATCTCATTTTGTTTGGGTTTAATCTCAGTTGTTTGGGTTTAATCTCAGTTGTTTGGATTTAATATCAGTTGTTTGGGTTTAATCTCAGTTTGTTTGGGTTTAATATCAGTTGTTTGGGTTTACTCTCAGTTTGTTTGGGTTTAATCTCAGTTGTTTGGGTTTAATCTCAGTTGTTTGGATTTAATATCAGTTGTTTGGGTTTAATCTCAGTTTGTTTGGGTTTAATATCAGTTGTTTGGATTTAATATCAGTTGTTTGGGTTTAATCTCAGTTTGTTTGGGTTTAATCTCAGTTGTTTGGGTTTAATCTCAGTTGTTTGGGTTTAATCTCAGTTGTTTGGATTTAATAGTTGTTTGGGTTTAATCTCAGTTTGTTTGGGTTTAATCTCAGTTGTTTGGGTTTAATCTCAGTTGTTTGGGTTTAATCTCAGTTGTTTGGATTTAATATCAGTTGTTTGGATTTAATATCAGTTGTTTGGGTTTAATCTCAGTTTGTTTGGGTTTAATATCAGTTGTTTGGGTTTAATCTCAGTTTGTTTGGGTTTAATATCAGTTGTTTGGGTTTAATCTCAGTTGTTTGGGTTTAATCTCAGTTGTTTGGGTTTAATCTCAGTTTGGATTTAATCTCAGTTTGGATTTAATCTCAGTTGTTTGGGTTTAATCTCAGTTGTTTGGGTTTAATCTCAGTTGTTTGGGTTTAATCTCAGTTGTTTGGGTTTAATCTCAGTTGTTTGGGTTTAATCTCAGTTGTTTGGGTTTAATCTCAGTTGTTTGGATTTAATCTCAGTTGTTTGGGTTTAATCTCAGTTTGGATTTAATCTCAGTTTGGATTTAATCTCAGTTGTTTGGGTTTAATATCAGTTGTTCGGGTTTAATCTCTGTTGTTTGGATTTAATTTCAGTTGTTTGGGTTTAAACTCAGTTGTTTGGGTTTAATTTCAGTTGTTTGGGTTTAATCTCAGTTGTTTGGGTTTAATTTCAGTTGTTTGGGTTTAATCTCTGTTGTTTGGATTTAATTTCAGTTGTTTGGGTTTAATCTCAGTTGTTTGGGTTTAATTTCAGTTCTTTGGGTTTAATCTCAGTTTGGGTTTAATCTCAGTTTGTTTGGGTTTAATATCAGTTGTTTGGGTTTAATTTCAGTTTGGGTTTAATCTCAGTTTGTTTGGGTTTAATCTCAGTTGTTTGGGTTTAATCTCAGTTGTTTGGATTTAATCTCAGTTGTTTGGATTTAATCTCAGTTGTTTGGATTTAATTTCAGTTGTTTGGATTTAATTTCAGTTGTTTGGGTTTAATCTCAGTTGTTTGGGTTTAATCTCAGTTGTTTGGGTTTAATATCAGTTGTTTGGGTTTAATTTCAGTTTGGGTTTAATCTCAGTTTGTTTGGGTTTAATCTCAGTTGTTTGGGTTTAATCTCAGTTGTTTGGGTTTAATTTCAGTTGTTTGGGTTTAATCTCAGTTGTTTGGATTTAATCTCAGTTGTTTGGATTTAATCTCAGTTGTTTGGATTTAATTTCAGTTGTTTGGATTTAATTTCAGTTGTTTGGGTTTAATCTCAGTTGTTTGGGTTTAATCTCAGTTGTTTGGGTTTAATCTCTGTTGTTTGGGTTTAATCTCAGTTGTTTGGGTTTAATCTCAGTTGTTTGAGTTTAATCTCAGTTGTTTGGGTTTAATCTCAGTTGTTTGGGTTTAATCTCAGTTGTTTGGGTTTAATATCAGTTGTTTGGGTTTAATCTCAGTTGTTTGGGTTTAATCTCAGTTGTTTGGGTTTAATCTCAGTTGTTTGGGTTTAATATCAGTTGTTTGGGTTTAATCTCAGTTGTTTGGGTTTAATCTCAGTTGTTTGGGTTTAATATCAGTTGTTTGGGTTTAATCTCAGTTGTTTGGGTTTAATCTCTGTTGTTTGGATTTAATTTCAGTTGTTTGGGTTTAATCTCAGTTGTTTGGGTTTAATCTCAGTTGTTTGGGTTTAATCTCTGTTGTTTGGATTTAATTTCAGTTGTTTGGGTTTAATCTCAGTTGTTTGTGTTTAATCTCAGTTGTTTGGGTTTAATATCAGTTGTTTGGGTTTAATCTCAGTTGTTTGGGTTTAATCTCAGTTGTTTGGGTTTAATCTCAGTTGTTTGGGTTTAATCTCAGTTGTTTGCGTTTAATCTCAGTTGTTTGGGTTTAATCTCTGTTGTTTGGGTTTAATCTCAGTTGTTTGGGTTTAATCTCAGTTGTTTGGGTTTAATCTCTGTTGTTTGGATTTAATTTCAGTTGTTTGGATTTAATTTCAGTTGTTTGGGTTTAATCTCAGTTGTTTGGGTTTAATCTCAGTTGTTTGGGTTTAATATCAGTTGTTTGGGTTTAATCTCAGTTGTTTGGGTTTAATCTCAGTTGTTTGGGTTTAATTTCAGTTGTTTGGGTTTAATTTCAGTTTGGGTTTAATCTCAGTTTGTTTGGATTTAATTTCAGTTGTTTGGGTTTAATCTCAGTTTGGGTTTAATCTCAGTTTGTTTGGGTTTAATCTCAGTTTGTTTGGGTTTAATATCAGTTGTTTGGGTTTAATCTCAGTTGTTTGGGTTTAATTTCAGTTTGGGTTTAATCTCAGTTGTTTGGGTTTAATTTCAGTTGTTTGGGTTTAATCTCAGTTTGTTTGGGTTTAATTTCAGTTTGGGTTTAATATCAGTTGTTTGGGTTTAATTTCAGTTTGGGTTTAATCTCAGTTTGTTTGGGTTTAATATCAGTTGTTTGGGTTTAATCTCAGTTGTTTGGGTTTATTTTCTCAGTTTGGGTTTAATCTCAGTTGTTTGGGTTTAATTTCAGTTGTTTGGGTTTAAACTCAGTTGTCTGGACTTAATTCCAGTTGTTTGGGTTTAATCTCTGTTGTTTGGATTTAATTTCAGTTGTTTGGGTTTAATCTCAGTTGTTTGGGTTTAATTTCAGTTGTTTGGGTTTAATCTCAGTTTGGGTTTAATCTCAGTTTGTTTGGGTTTAATATCAGTTGTTTGGGTTTAATTTCAGTTTGGGTTTAATCTCAGTTTGTTTGGGTTTAATCTCAGTTGTTTGGGTTTAATCTCAGTTGTTTGGGTTTAATCTCAGTTGTTTGGGTTTAATCTCAGTTGTTTGGGTTTAATCTCAGTTGTTTGGGTTTAATCTCAGTTGTTTGGGTTTATTTTCTCAGTTTGGGTTTAATCTCAGTTGTTTGGATTTATTTTCTCAGTTTGGGTTTAATATCAGTTGTTTGGATTTAATCTCAGTTTGGGTTTAATCTCAGTTGTTTGGATTTAATATCAGTTTGGGTTTAATCTCAGTTGTTTGGATTTAATCTCAGTTGTTTGGATTTAATATCAGTTTGGGTTTAATCTCAGTTTGGGTTTAATCTCATTTTGTTTGGGTTTAATCTCAGTTGTTTGGGTTTAATCTCAGTTGTTTGGATTTAATATCAGTTGTTTGGGTTTAATCTCAGTTTGTTTGGGTTTAATATCAGTTGTTTGGGTTTACTCTCAGTTTGTTTGGGTTTAATCTCAGTTGTTTGGGTTTAATCTCAGTTGTTTGGATTTAATATCAGTTGTTTGGGTTTAATCTCAGTTTGTTTGGGTTTAATATCAGTTGTTTGGATTTAATATCAGTTGTTTGGGTTTAATCTCAGTTTGTTTGGGTTTAATCTCAGTTGTTTGGGTTTAATCTCAGTTGTTTGGGTTTAATCTCAGTTGTTTGGATTTAATAGTTGTTTGGGTTTAATCTCAGTTTGTTTGGGTTTAATCTCAGTTGTTTGGGTTTAATCTCAGTTGTTTGGGTTTAATCTCAGTTGTTTGGATTTAATATCAGTTGTTTGGATTTAATATCAGTTGTTTGGGTTTAATCTCAGTTTGTTTGGGTTTAATCTCAGTTGTTTGGGTTTAATCTCAGTTTGTTTGGGTTTAATATCAGTTGTTTGGGTTTAATCTCAGTTGTTTGGGTTTAATCTCAGTTGTTTGGGTTTAATCTCTGTTTGGATTTAATCTCAGTTTGGATTTAATCTCAGTTGTTTGGGTTTAATCTCAGTTGTTTGGGTTTAATCTCAGTTGTTTGGGTTTAATCTCAGTTGTTTGGGTTTAATCTCAGTTGTTTGGGTTTAATCTCAGTTGTTTGGGTTTAATCTCAGTTGTTTGGGTTTAATCTCAGTTGTTTGGGTTTAATCTCAGTTGTTTGGGTTTAATCTCAGTTGTTTGGATTTAATCTCAGTTGTTTGGGTTTAATCTCAGTTTGGATTTAATCTCAGTTTGGATTTAATCTCAGTTGTTTGGGTTTAATATCAGTTGTTCGGGTTTAATCTCTGTTGTTTGGATTTAATTTCAGTTGTTTGGGTTTAAACTCAGTTGTTTGGGTTTAATTTCAGTTGTTTGGGTTTAATCTCAGTTGTTTGGGTTTAATTTCAGTTGTTTGGGTTTAATCTCTGTTGTTTGGATTTAATTTCAGTTGTTTGGGTTTAATCTCAGTTCTTTGGGTTTAATTTCAGTTCTTTGGGTTTAATCTCAGTTTGGGTTTAATCTCAGTTTGTTTGGGTTTAATCTCAGTTTGTTTGGGTTTAATCTCAGTTGTTTGGGTTTAATTTCAGTTGTTTGGGTTTAATCTCAGTTGTTTGGGTTTAATCTCAGTTGTTTGGGTTTAATATCAGTTGTTTGGGTTTAATTTCAGTTTGGGTTTAATCTCAGTTTGTTTGGGTTTAATCTCAGTTGTTTGGGTTTAATCTCAGTTGTTTGGGTTTAATTTCAGTTGTTTGGGTTTAATCTCAGTTGTTTGGGTTTAATCTCAGTTGTTTGGGTTTAATCTCAGTTGTTTGGGTTTAATATCAGTTGTTTGGGTTTAATCTCAGTTCTTTGGGTTTAATATCAGTTGTTTGGGTTTAATCTCAGTTGTTTGGGTTTAATATCAGTTGTTTGGGTTTAATCTCAGTTCTTTGGGTTTAATATCAGTTGTTTGGGTTTAATCTGAGTTGTTTGGGTTTAATCTGAGTTGTTTGGGTTTAATTTCAGTTGTTTGGGTTTAATCTCAGTTGTTTGGGTTTAATCTCAGTTGTTTGGGTTTAATATCAGTTGTTTGGGTTTAATCTCAGTTCTTTGGGTTTAATATCAGTTGTTTGGGTTTAATCTCAGTTCTTTGGGTTTAATATCAGTTGTTTGGGTTTAATCTCAGTTGTTTGGGTTTAATATCAGTTGTTTGGATTTAATCTCAGTTCTTTGGGTTTAATATCAGTTGTTTGGGTTTAATCTCAGTTGTTTGGGTTTAATATCAGTTGTTTGGGTTTAATATCAGTTGTTTGGATTTAATCTCAGTTGTTTGTGTTTAATCGCAGTTGTTTGGGTTTAATCTCAGTTTGTTTGGGTTTAATCTCAGTTGTTTGGGTTTAATTTCAGTTTGGGTTTAATATCAGTTGTTTGGGTTTAATTTCAGTTTGGGTTTAATCTCAGTTTGTTTGGGTTTAATCTCAGTTGTTTGGGTTTAATCTCAGTTGTTTGGGTTTAATCTCAGTTGTTTGGGTTTAATCTCAGTTGTTTGGGTTTAATCTCAGTTGTTTGGGTTTAATCTCAGTTGTTTGGGTTTAATTTCAGTTGTTTGGGTTTAATCTCAGTTGTTTGGGTTTAATTTCAGTTGTTTGGATATAATATCAGTTGTTTGGGTTTAATCTCAGTTGTTTGGATTTAATCTCAGTTGTTTGGGTTTAATCTCAGTTGTTTGGGTTTAATCTCAGTTGTTTGGATTTAATCTCAGTTGTTTGGGTTTAATCTCAGTTGTTTGGATTTAATCTCAGTTGTTTGGGTTTAATCTCAGTTGTTTGGATTTAATCTCAGTTTGGATTTAATCTCAGTTGTTTGGGTTTAATATCAGTTGTTCGGGTTTAATCTCAGTTTGGATTTAATCTCAGTTTGGATTTAATTTCAGTTGTTTGGGTTTAAACTCAGTTGTTTGGACTTAATTTCAGTTGTTTGGGTTTAATCTCTGTTGTTTGGATTTAATTTCAGTTGTTTGGGTTTAATCTCAGTTGTTTGGGTTTAATTTCAGTTGTTTGGGTTTAATCTCAGTTTGGGTTTAATCTCAGTTTGTTTGGGTTTAATCTCAGTTTGTTTGGGTTTAATCTCAGTTGTTTGGGTTTAATTTCAGTTTGGGTTTAATATCAGTTGTTTGGGTTTAATTTCAGTTTGGGTTTAATCTCAGTTGTTTGGGTTTAATCTCAGTTGTTTGGGTTTAATCTCAGTTGTTTGGGTTTAATTTCAGTTGTTTGGGTTTAATCTCAGTTGTTTGGGTTTAATCTCAGTTGTTTGGGTTTAATATCTGTTGTTTGGGTTTAATTTCAGTTGTTTGGGTTTAATCTCAGTTGTTTGGGTTTAATATCAGTTGTTTGGGTTTAATCTCAGTTCTTTGGGTTTAATATCAGTTGTTTGGGTTTAATCTCAGTTGTTTGGGTTTAATATCAGTTGTTTGGGTTTAATCTCAGTTGTTTGGGTTTAATATCAGTTGTTTGGGTTTAATATCAGTTGTTTGGATTTAATCTCAGTTGCTTGTGTTTAATCTCAGTTGTTTGGATTTAATCTCAGTTGTTTGGGTTTAAACTCGGTTGTTTGGATTTAATCTCCGTTGTTTGGGTTTAATCTCAGTTGTTTGGGTTTAATCTCAGTTGTTTGGGTTTAATATCAGTTGTTTGGGTTTAATCTCAGTTTTTTGGATTTAATCTCAGTTGTTTGTGTTTAATCTCAGTTGTTTGGATTTAATTTCAGTTGTTTGGGTTTAATCTCAGTTGTTTGGGTTTAATCTCAGTTGTTTGGGTTTAATCTCAGTTGTTTGGGTTTAAACTCAGTTGTTTGGATTTAATCTCAGTTGTTTGGGTTTAATTTCAGTTGTTTGGGTTTAATCTCAGTTTGGGTTTTATCTCAGTTTGTTTGCGTTTAATCTCAGTTGTTTGGATTTAATCTCAGTTGTTTGGATTTAATTTCAGTTTGGGTTTAATCTCAGTTTGTTTGGGTTTAATCTCAGTTTGTTTGGGTTTAATCTCAGTTGTTTGGGTTTAATCTCAGTTGTTTGGGTTTAATTTCAGTTTGGGTTTAATCTCAGTTGTTTGGGTTTAATCTCAGTTGTTTGGGTTTAATCTCAGTTGTTTGGGTTTAATCTCAGTTGTTTGGGTTTAATATCAGTTGTTTGGGTTTAATCTCAGTTGTTTGGGTTTAATATCAGTTGTTTGGGTTTAATATCAGTTGTTTGGATTTAATCTCAGTTGCTTGTGTTTAATCTCAGTTGTTTGGATTTAATCTCAGTTGTTTGGGTTTAAACTCGGTTGTTTGGATTTAATCTCCGTTGTTTGGGTTTAATCTCAGTTGTTTGGGTTTAATCTCAGTTGTTTGGGTTTAATATCAGTTGTTTGGGTTTAATCTCAGTTTTTTGGATTTAATCTCAGTTGTTTGTGTTTAATCTCAGTTGTTTGGATTTAATTTCAGTTGTTTGGGTTTAATCTCAGTTGTTTGGGTTTAATCTCAGTTGTTTGGGTTTAATCTCAGTTGTTTGGGTTTAAACTCAGTTGTTTGGATTTAATCTCAGTTGTTTGGGTTTAATTTCAGTTGTTTGGGTTTAATCTCAGTTTGGGTTTTATCTCAGTTTGTTTGCGTTTAATCTCAGTTGTTTGGATTTAATCTCAGTTGTTTGGATTTAATTTCAGTTTGGGTTTAATCTCAGTTTGTTTGGGTTTAATCTCAGTTTGTTTGGGTTTAATCTCAGTTGTTTGGGTTTAATCTCAGTTGTTTGGGTTTAATTTCAGTTTGGGTTTAATCTCAGTTGTTTGGGTTTAATCTCAGTTGTTTGGGTTTAATCTCAGTTGTTTGGGTTTAATCTCAGTTGTTTGGGTTTAATATCAGTTGTTTGGGTTTAATATCAGTTGTTTGGGTTTAATCTCAGTTGTTTGGGTTTAATCTCAGTTGTTTGGGTTTAATCTCAGTTGTTTGGGTTTAATATCAGTTGTTTGGGTTTAATCTCAGTTTGGGTTTAAACTCAGTTGTTTGGGTTTAATCTCAGTTTGGGTTTAAACTCAGTTGTTTGGGTTTAATCTCAGTTGTTTGGGTTTAATCTCAGTTGTTTGGATTTAATTTCAGTGTGTTTGGGTTTAATCTCAGTTTTTTGGTTTTAATTTCAGTTTGGGTTTAATCTCAGTTGTTTGGGTTTAATCTCAGTTGTTTGGATTTAATTTCAGTTTGGGTTTAATCTCAGTTGTTTGGGTTTAATCTCAGTTGTTTGGGTTTAATATCAGTTGTTTGGGTTTAATATCAGTTGTTTGGGTTTAATCTCAGTTGTTTGGGTTTAATCTCAGTTGTTTGGGTTTAATCTCAGTTGTTTGGGTTTAATATCAGTTGTTTGGGTTTAATCTCAGTTTGGGTTTAATATCAGTTGTTTGGGTTTAATTTCAGTTTGGGTTTAATCTCAGTTTGTTTGGGTTTAATATCAGTTGTTTGGGTTTAATCTCAGTTGTTTGGGTTTATTTTCTCAGTTTGGGTTTAATCTCAGTTGTTTGGGTTTAATTTCAGTTGTTTGGGTTTAAACTCAGTTGTCTGGACTTAATTCCAGTTGTTTGGGTTTAATCTCTGTTGTTTGGATTTAATTTCAGTTGTTTGGGTTTAATCTCAGTTGTTTGGGTTTAATTTCAGTTGTTTGGGTTTAATCTCAGTTTGGGTTTAATCTCAGTTTGTTTGGGTTTAATATCAGTTGTTTGGGTTTAATTTCAGTTTGGGTTTAATCTCAGTTTGTTTGGGTTTAATCTCAGTTGTTTGGGTTTAATCTCAGTTGTTTGGGTTTAATCTCAGTTGTTTGGGTTTAATCTCAGTTGTTTGGGTTTAATCTCAGTTGTTTGGGTTTAATCTCAGTTGTTTGGGTTTAATCTCAGTTGTTTGGGTTTATTTTCTCAGTTTGGGTTTAATCTCAGTTGTTTGGATTTATTTTCTCAGTTTGGGTTTAATATCAGTTGTTTGGATTTAATCTCAGTTTGGGTTTAATCTCAGTTGTTTGGATTTAATATCAGTTTGGGTTTAATCTCAGTTGTTTGGATTTAATCTCAGTTGTTTGGATTTAATATCAGTTTGGGTTTAATCTCAGTTTGGGTTTAATCTCATTTTGTTTGGGTTTAATCTCAGTTGTTTGGGTTTAATCTCAGTTGTTTGGATTTAATATCAGTTGTTTGGGTTTAATCTCAGTTTGTTTGGGTTTAATATCAGTTGTTTGGGTTTACTCTCAGTTTGTTTGGGTTTAATCTCAGTTGTTTGGGTTTAATCTCAGTTGTTTGGATTTAATATCAGTTGTTTGGGTTTAATCTCAGTTTGTTTGGGTTTAATATCAGTTGTTTGGATTTAATATCAGTTGTTTGGGTTTAATCTCAGTTTGTTTGGGTTTAATCTCAGTTGTTTGGGTTTAATCTCAGTTGTTTGGATTTAATAGTTGTTTGGGTTTAATCTCAGTTTGTTTGGGTTTAATCTCAGTTGTTTGGGTTTAATCTCAGTTGTTTGGGTTTAATCTCAGTTGTTTGGATTTAATATCAGTTGTTTGGATTTAATATCAGTTGTTTGGGTTTAATCTCAGTTTGTTTGGGTTTAATCTCAGTTGTTTGGGTTTAATCTCAGTTTGTTTGGGTTTAATATCAGTTGTTTGGGTTTAATCTCAGTTGTTTGGGTTTAATCTCAGTTGTTTGGGTTTAATCTCTGTTTGGATTTAATCTCAGTTTGGATTTAATCTCAGTTGTTTGGGTTTAATCTCAGTTGTTTGGGTTTAATCTCAGTTGTTTGGGTTTAATCTCAGTTGTTTGGGTTTAATCTCAGTTGTTTGGGTTTAATCTCAGTTGTTTGGGTTTAATCTCAGTTGTTTGGGTTTAATCTCAGTTGTTTGGGTTTAATCTCAGTTGTTTGGGTTTAATCTCAGTTGTTTGGATTTAATCTCAGTTGTTTGGGTTTAATCTCAGTTTGGATTTAATCTCAGTTTGGATTTAATCTCAGTTGTTTGGGTTTAATATCAGTTGTTCGGGTTTAATCTCTGTTGTTTGGATTTAATTTCAGTTGTTTGGGTTTAAACTCAGTTGTTTGGGTTTAATTTCAGTTGTTTGGGTTTAATCTCAGTTGTTTGGGTTTAATTTCAGTTGTTTGGGTTTAATCTCTGTTGTTTGGATTTAATTTCAGTTGTTTGGGTTTAATCTCAGTTGTTTGGGTTTAATTTCAGTTCTTTGGGTTTAATCTCAGTTTGGGTTTAATCTCAGTTTGTTTGGGTTTAATCTCAGTTTGTTTGGGTTTAATCTCAGTTGTTTGGGTTTAATTTCAGTTGTTTGGGTTTAATCTCAGTTGTTTGGGTTTAATCTCAGTTGTTTGGGTTTAATATCAGTTGTTTGGGTTTAATTTCAGTTTGGGTTTAATCTCAGTTTGTTTGGGTTTAATCTCAGTTGTTTGGGTTTAATCTCAGTTGTTTGGGTTTAATTTCAGTTGTTTGGGTTTAATCTCAGTTGTTTGGGTTTAATCTCAGTTGTTTGGGTTTAATCTCAGTTGTTTGGGTTTAATATCAGTTGTTTGGGTTTAATCTCAGTTCTTTGGGTTTAATATCAGTTGTTTGGGTTTAATCTCAGTTGTTTGGGTTTAATATCAGTTGTTTGGGTTTAATCTTAGTTCTTTGGGTTTAATATCAGTTGTTTGGGTTTAATCTCAGTTGTTTGGGTTTAATCTCAGTTGTTTGGGTTTAATTTCAGTTGTTTGGGTTTAATCTCAGTTGTTTGGGTTTAATCTCAGTTGTTTGGGTTTAATCTCAGTTGTTTGGGTTTAATATCAGTTGTTTGGGTTTAATCTCAGTTCTTTGGGTTTAATATCAGTTGTTTGGGTTTAATCTCAGTTCTTTGGGTTTAATATCAGTTGTTTGGGTTTAATCTCAGTTGTTTGGGTTTAATATCAGTTGTTTGGATTTAATCTCAGTTCTTTGGGTTTAATATCAGTTGTTTGGGTTTAATATCAGTTGTTTGGATTTAATCTCAGTTGTTTGTGTTTCATCTCAGTTGTTTGGGTTTAATCTCAGTTTGTTTGGGTTTAATATCAGTTGTTTGGGTTTAATATCAGTTGTTTGGATTTAATCTCAGTTGTTTGTGTTTAATCTCAGTTGTTTGGGTTTAATCTCAGTTTGTTTGGGTTTAATCTCAGTTGTTTGGGTTTAATTTCAGTTTGGGTTTAATATCAGTTGTTTGGGTTTAATTTCAGTTTGGGTTTAATCTCAGTTTGTTTGGGTTTAATCTCAGTTGTTTGGGTTTAATCTCAGTTGTTTGGGTTTAATCTCAGTTGTTTGGGTTTAATCTCAGTTGTTTGGGTTTAATCTCAGTTGTTTGGGTTTAATCTCAGTTGTTTGGGTTTAATTTCAGTTGTTTGGGTTTAATCTCAGTTGTTTGGGTTTAATTTCAGTTGTTTGGATATAATATCAGTTGTTTGGGTTTAATCTCAGTTGTTTGGATTTAATCTCAGTTGTTTGGGTTTAATCTCAGTTGTTTGGGTTTAATCTCAGTTGTTTGGATTTAATCTCAGTTGTTTGGGTTTAATCTCAGTTGTTTGGATTTAATCTCAGTTGTTTGGGTTTAATCTCAGTTGTTTGGATTTAATCTCAGTTTGGATTTAATCTCAGTTGTTTGGGTTTAATATCAGTTGTTCGGGTTTAATCTCAGTTTGGATTTAATCTCAGTTTGGATTTAATTTCAGTTGTTTGGGTTTAAACTCAGTTGTTTGGACTTAATTTCAGTTGTTTGGGTTTAATCTCTGTTGTTTGGATTTAATTTCAGTTGTTTGGGTTTAATCTCAGTTGTTTGGGTTTAATTTCAGTTGTTTGGGTTTAATCTCAGTTTGGGTTTAATCTCAGTTTGTTTGGGTTTAATCTCAGTTGTTTGGGTTTAATTTCAGTTTGGGTTTAATATCAGTTGTTTGGGTTTAATTTCAGTTTGGGTTTAATCTCAGTTGTTTGGGTTTAATCTCAGTTGTTTGGGTTTAATCTCAGTTGTTTGGGTTTAATTTCAGTTGTTTGGGTTTAATCTCAGTTGTTTGGGTTTAATCTCAGTTGTTTGGGTTTAATATCTGTTGTTTGGGTTTAATTTCAGTTGTTTGGGTTTAATCTCAGTTGTTTGGGTTTAATATCAGTTGTTTGGGTTTAATCTCAGTTCTTTGGGTTTAATATCAGTTGTTTGGGTTTAATCTCAGTTCTTTGGGTTTAATATCAGTTGTTTGGGTTTAATCTCAGTTGTTTGGGTTTAATATCAGTTGTTTGGGTTTAATATCAGTTGTTTGGATTTAATCTCAGTTGCTTGTGTTTAATCTCAGTTGTTTGGATTTAATCTCAGTTGTTTGGGTTTAAACTCGGTTGTTTGGATTTAATCTCCGTTGTTTGGGTTTAATCTCAGTTGTTTGGGTTTAATCTCAGTTGTTTGGGTTTAATATCAGTTGTTTGGGTTTAATCTCAGTTTTTTGGATTTAATCTCAGTTGTTTGTGTTTAATCTCAGTTGTTTGGATTTAATTTCAGTTGTTTGGGTTTAATCTCAGTTGTTTGGGTTTAATCTCAGTTGTTTGGGTTTAAACTCAGTTGTTTGGATTTAATCTCAGTTGTTTGGGTTTAATTTCAGTTGTTTGGGTTTAATCTCAGTTTGGGTTTTATCTCAGTTTGTTTGCGTTTAATCTCAGTTGTTTGGATTTAATCTCAGTTGTTTGGATTTAATTTCAGTTTGGGTTTAATCTCAGTTTGTTTGGGTTTAATCTCAGTTTGTTTGGGTTTAATCTCAGTTGTTTGGGTTTAATCTCAGTTGTTTGGGTTTAATTTCAGTTTGGGTTTAATCTCAGTTGTTTGGGTTTAATCTCAGTTGTTTGGGTTTAATCTCAGTTGTTTGGGTTTAATCTCAGTTGTTTGGGTTTAATATCAGTTGTTTGGGTTTAATATCAGTTGTTTGGGTTTAATCTCAGTTGTTTGGGTTTAATCTCAGTTGTTTGCGTTTAATCTCAGTTGTTTGGGTTTAATATCAGTTGTTTGGGTTTAATCTCAGTTTGGGTTTAAACTCAGTTGTTTGGGTTTAATCTCAGTTTGGGTTTAAACTCAGTTGTTTGGGTTTAATCTCAGTTGTTTGGGTTTAATCTCAGTTGTTTGGATTTAATTTCAGTTTGATGGGTTTAATCTCAGTTGTTTGCGTTTAATCTCAGTTGTTTGGGTTTAATATCAGTTGTTTGGGTTTAATCTCAGTTTGGGTTTAAACTCAGTTGTTTGGGTTTAATCTCAGTTTGGGTTTAAACTCAGTTGTTTGGGTTTAATCTCAGTTGTTTGGGTTTAATCTCAGTTGTTTGGATTTAATTTCAGTTTGTTTGGGTTTAATCTCAGTTTTTTGGATTTAATTTCAGTTTGGGTTTAATCTCAGTTGTTTGGGTTTAATCTCAGTTGTTTGGATTTAATTTCAGTTTGGGTTTAATCTCAGTTGTTTGGGTTTAATCTCAGTTGTTTGGGTTTAATATCAGTTGTTTGGGTTTAATATCAGTTGTTTGGGTTTAATCTCAGTTGTTTGGGTTTAATCTCAGTTGTTTGGGTTTAATCTCAGTTGTTTGGGTTTAATATCAGTTGTTTGGGTTTAATCTCAGTTTGGGTTTAATATCAGTTGTTTGGGTTTAATTTCAGTTTGGGTTTAATCTCAGTTTGTTTGGGTTTAATATCAGTTGTTTGGGTTTAATCTCAGTTGTTTGGGTTTATTTTCTCAGTTTGGGTTTAATCTCAGTTGTTTGGGTTTAATTTCAGTTGTTTGGGTTTAAACTCAGTTGTCTGGACTTAATTCCAGTTGTTTGGGTTTAATCTCTGTTGTTTGGATTTAATTTCAGTTGTTTGGGTTTAATCTCAGTTGTTTGGGTTTAATTTCAGTTGTTTGGGTTTAATCTCAGTTTGGGTTTAATCTCAGTTTGTTTGGGTTTAATATCAGTTGTTTGGGTTTAATTTCAGTTTGGGTTTAATCTCAGTTTGTTTGGGTTTAATCTCAGTTGTTTGGGTTTAATCTCAGTTGTTTGGGTTTAATCTCAGTTGTTTGGGTTTAATCTCAGTTGTTTGGGTTTAATCTCAGTTGTTTGGGTTTAATCTCAGTTGTTTGGGTTTATTTTCTCAGTTTGGGTTTAATCTCAGTTGTTTGGATTTATTTTCTCAGTTTGCGTTTAATATCAGTTGTTTGGATTTAATCTCAGTTTGGGTTTAATCTCAGTTGTTTGGATTTAATATCAGTTTGGGTTTAATCTCAGTTGTTTGGATTTAATCTCAGTTGTTTGGATTTAATATCAGTTTGGGTTTAATCTCAGTTTGGGTTTAATCTCATTTTGTTTGGGTTTAATCTCAGTTGTTTGGGTTTAATCTCAGTTGTTTGGATTTAATATCAGTTGTTTGGGTTTAATCTCAGTTTGTTTGGGTTTAATATCAGTTGTTTGGGTTTACTCTCAGTTTGTTTGGGTTTAATCTCAGTTGTTTGGGTTTAATCTCAGTTGTTTGGATTTAATATCAGTTGTTTGGGTTTAATCTCAGTTTGTTTGGGTTTAATCTCAGTTGTTTGGGTTTAATCTCAGTTGTTTGGGTTTAATCTCAGTTGTTTGGGTTTAATATCAGTTGTTTGGGTTTAATATCAGTTGTTTGGGTTTAATCTCAGTTGTTTGGGTTTAATCTCAGTTGTTTGCGTTTAATCTCAGTTGTTTGGGTTTAATATCAGTTGTTTGGGTTTAATCTCAGTTTGGGTTTAAACTCAGTTGTTTGGGTTTAATCTCAGTTTGGGTTTAAACTCAGTTGTTTGGGTTTAATCTCAGTTGTTTGGGTTTAATCTCAGTTGTTTGGATTTAATTTCAGTTTGTTTGGGTTTAATCTCAGTTGTTTGCGTTTAATCTCAGTTGTTTGGGTTTAATATCAGTTGTTTGGGTTTAATCTCAGTTTGGGTTTAAACTCAGTTGTTTGGGTTTAATCTCAGTTTGGGTTTAAACTCAGTTGTTTGGGTTTAATCTCAGTTGTTTGGGTTTAATCTCAGTTGTTTGGATTTAATTTCAGTTTGTTTGGGTTTAATCTCAGTTTTTTGGATTTAATTTCAGTTTGGGTTTAATCTCAGTTGTTTGGGTTTAATCTCAGTTGTTTGGATTTAATTTCAGTTTGGGTTTAATCTCAGTTGTTTGGGTTTAATCTCAGTTGTTTGGGTTTAATATCAGTTGTTTGGGTTTAATATCAGTTGTTTGGGTTTAATCTCAGTTGTTTGGGTTTAATCTCAGTTGTTTGGGTTTAATCTCAGTTGTTTGGGTTTAATATCAGTTGTTTGGGTTTAATCTCAGTTTGGGTTTAATATCAGTTGTTTGGGTTTAATTTCAGTTTGGGTTTAATCTCAGTTTGTTTGGGTTTAATATCAGTTGTTTGGGTTTAATCTCAGTTGTTTGGGTTTATTTTCTCAGTTTGGGTTTAATCTCAGTTGTTTGGGTTTAATTTCAGTTGTTTGGGTTTAAACTCAGTTGTCTGGACTTAATTCCAGTTGTTTGGGTTTAATCTCTGTTGTTTGGATTTAATTTCAGTTGTTTGGGTTTAATCTCAGTTGTTTGGGTTTAATTTCAGTTGTTTGGGTTTAATCTCAGTTTGGGTTTAATCTCAGTTTGTTTGGGTTTAATATCAGTTGTTTGGGTTTAATTTCAGTTTGGGTTTAATCTCAGTTTGTTTGGGTTTAATCTCAGTTGTTTGGGTTTAATCTCAGTTGTTTGGGTTTAATCTCAGTTGTTTGGGTTTAATCTCAGTTGTTTGGGTTTAATCTCAGTTGTTTGGGTTTAATCTCAGTTGTTTGGGTTTAATCTCAGTTGTTTGGGTTTATTTTCTCAGTTTGGGTTTAATCTCAGTTGTTTGGATTTATTTTCTCAGTTTGCGTTTAATATCAGTTGTTTGGATTTAATCTCAGTTTGGGTTTAATCTCAGTTGTTTGGATTTAATATCAGTTTGGGTTTAATCTCAGTTGTTTGGATTTAATCTCAGTTGTTTGGATTTAATATCAGTTTGGGTTTAATCTCAGTTTGGGTTTAATCTCATTTTGTTTGGGTTTAATCTCAGTTGTTTGGGTTTAATCTCAGTTGTTTGGATTTAATATCAGTTGTTTGGGTTTAATCTCAGTTTGTTTGGGTTTAATATCAGTTGTTTGGGTTTACTCTCAGTTTGTTTGGGTTTAATCTCAGTTGTTTGGGTTTAATCTCAGTTGTTTGGATTTAATATCAGTTGTTTGGGTTTAATCTCAGTTTGTTTGGGTTTAATATCAGTTGTTTGGATTTAATATCAGTTGTTTGGGTTTAATCTCAGTTTGTTTGGGTTTAATCTCAGTTGTTTGGGTTTAATCTCAGTTGTTTGGGTTTAATCTCAGTTGTTTGGATTTAATAGTTGTTTGGGTTTAATCTCAGTTTGTTTGGGTTTAATCTCAGTTGTTTGGGTTTAATCTCAGTTGTTTGGGTTTAATCTCAGTTGTTTGGATTTAATATCAGTTGTTTGGGTTTAATATCAGTTGTTTGGGTTTAATCTCAGTTTGTTTGGGTTTAATCTCAGTTGTTTGGGTTTAATCTCAGTTTGTTTGGGTTTAATATCAGTTGTTTGGGTTTAATCTCAGTTGTTTGGGTTTAATCTCAGTTGTTTGGGTTTAATCTCTGTTTGGATTTAATCTCAGTTTGGATTTAATCTCAGTTGTTTGGGTTTAATCTCAGTTGTTTGGGTTTAATCTCAGTTGTTTGGGTTTAATCTCAGTTGTTTGGGTTTAATCTCAGTTGTTTGGGTTTAATCTCAGTTGTTTGGGTTTAATCTCAGTTGTTTGGGTTTAATCTCAGTTGTTTGGTTTTAATCTCAGTTGTTTGGGTTTAATCTCAGTTGTTTGGGTTTAATCTCAGTTGTTTGGATTTAATCTCAGTTGTTTGGGTTTAATCTCAGTTTGGATTTAATCTCAGTTTGGATTTAATCTCAGTTGTTTGGGTTTAATCTCAGTTGTTTGGGTTTAATCTCAGTTGTTTGGGTTTAATATCTGTTGTTTGGGTTTAATTTCAGTTGTTTGGGTTTAATCTCAGTTGTTTGGGTTTAATATCAGTTGTTTGGGTTTAATCTCAGTTCTTTGGGTTTAATATCAGTTGTTTGGGTTTAATCTCAGTTGTTTGGGTTTAATATCAGTTGTTTGGGTTTAATCTCAGTTGTTTGGGTTTAATATCAGTTGTTTGGGTTTAATATCAGTTGTTTGGATTTAATCTCAGTTGCTTGTGTTTAATCTCAGTTGTTTGGATTTAATCTCAGTTGTTTGGGTTTAAACTCGGTTGTTTGGATTTAATCTCCGTTGTTTGGGTTTAATCTCAGTTGTTTGGGTTTAATCTCAGTTGTTTGGGTTTAATATCAGTTGTTTGGGTTTAATCTCAGTTTTTTGGATTTAATCTCAGTTGTTTGTGTTTAATCTCAGTTGTTTGGATTTAATTTCAGTTGTTTGGGTTTAATCTCAGTTGTTTGGGTTTAATCTCAGTTGTTTGGGTTTAATCTCAGTTGTTTGGGTTTAAACTCAGTTGTTTGGATTTAATCTCAGTTGTTTGGGTTTAATTTCAGTTGTTTGGGTTTAATCTCAGTTTGGGTTTTATCTCAGTTTGTTTGCGTTTAATCTCAGTTGTTTGGATTTAATCTCAGTTGTTTGGATTTAATTTCAGTTTGGGTTTAATCTCAGTTTGTTTGGGTTTAATCTCAGTTTGTTTGGGTTTAATCTCAGTTGTTTGGGTTTAATCTCAGTTGTTTGGGTTTAATTTCAGTTTGGGTTTAATCTCAGTTGTTTGGGTTTAATCTCAGTTGTTTGGGTTTAATCTCAGTTGTTTGGGTTTAATCTCAGTTGTTTGGGTTTAATATCAGTTGTTTGGGTTTAATATCAGTTGTTTGGGTTTAATCTCAGTTGTTTGGGTTTAATCTCAGTTGTTTGGGTTTAATCTCAGTTGTTTGGGTTTAATATCAGTTGTTTGGGTTTAATCTCAGTTTGGGTTTAAACTCAGTTGTTTGGGTTTAATCTCAGTTTGGGTTTAAACTCAGTTGTTTGGGTTTAATCTCAGTTGTTTGGGTTTAATCTCAGTTGTTTGGATTTAATTTCAGTTTGTTTGGGTTTAATCTCAGTTTTTTGGATTTAATTTCAGTTTGGGTTTAATCTCAGTTGTTTGGGTTTAATCTCAGTTGTTTGGATTTAATTTCAGTTTGGGTTTAATCTCAGTTGTTTGGGTTTAATCTCAGTTGTTTGGGTTTAATCTCAGTTGTTTGGGTTTAATCTCAGTTGTTTGGGTTTAATCTCAGTTGTTTGGGTTTAATAGAACATAGAACATAGAAAGCCACAGCACAAACAGGCCCTTCGGCCCACAAGTTGCGCCGATCACATCCCCACCTCTAGGCCTATCTATAGCCCTCAATCCCATTAAATCCCATGTACTCATCCAGAAGTCTCTTAAAAGACCCCAACGAGTTTGCCTCCACCACCACCGACGTCAGCCGATTCCACTCACCCACCATCCTCTGAGTGAAAAACTTACCCCTGACATCTCCTCTGTACCTACCCCCCAGCACCTTAAACCTGTGTCCTCTCGTAGCAACCATTTCAGCCCTTGGAAATAGCCTCTGAGAGTCTACCCTATCCAGACCTCTCAACATCTTGTAAACCTCTATCAGGTCACCTCTCATCCTTCGTCTCTCCAGGGAGAAGAGACCAAGCTCCCTCAACCTATCCTCATAAGGAATGCCCCCCAATCCAGGCAACATCCTTGTAAATCTCCTCTGCACCCTTTCAATGGCTTCAACATCTTTCCTGTAATGAGGTGACCAGAACTGCGCGCAGTACTCCAAGTGGGGTCTAATCAGGGTCCTATAAAGCTGCAGCATTATCTCCCGACTCCTAAACTCAATCCCTCGATTAATGAAGGCCAGTACGCCGTACGCCTTCTTGACCGCATCCTCCACCTGCGAGGCCGATTTAAGAGTCCTATGGACCCGGACCCCAAGGTCCTTCTGATCCTCTACACTGCTAAGAATGGTACCCTTCATATTATACTGCTGCTTCATCCCATTGGATCTGCCAAAATGGATCACCACACACTTATCCGGGTTGAAGTCCATCTGCCACTTCTCCGCCCAGTCTTGCATTCTATCTATGTCTCGCTGCAACTTCTGACATCCCTCCAAACTATCCACAACACCACCTACCTTGGTGTCGTCAGCAAACTTACCAACCCATCCCTCCACTTCCTCATCCAGGTCATTTATGAAAATGACAAACAGCAAGGGTCCCAGAACAGATCCCTGGGGCACTCCACTGGTCACTGACCTCCATGCAGAGAAAGACCCCTCCACAGCCACTCTCTGCCTTCTGCAGGCAAGTCAGTTCTGGATCCACAAGGCAACAGCCCCTTGGATCCCATGCCCTCTCACTTTCGCAAGAAGTCTTGCATGCATATCTGACACAATGCTGTCTCTCTCACCCACACTGATATCTGACACAATGCCGTCTCTCTCACTCACACTGATATCTGACACACTGCCGTCTCTCTCACCCACACTGATATCTGACACAATGCTGTCTCTCTCACCCACACTGATATCTGACACAATGCCGTCTCTCTCACTCACACTGATATCTGACACAATGCCGTCTCTCTCACTCACACTGATATCTGACACAATGCCGTCTCTCTCACTCACACTGATATCTGACACAATGCTGTCTCTCTCACCCACACTGATATCTGACACAATGCCGTCTCTCTCACTCACACTGATATCTGACACAATGCCGTCTCTCTCACTCACACGGATAGCTGACACACTGCCGTCTCTCTCACCCACACTGATATCTGACACAATGCCGTCTCTCTCACTCACACTGATATCTGACACAATGCCGTCTCTCTCACTCACACGGATAGCTGACACACTGCTGTCTCTCTCACTCACACTGATATCTGACACAATGCCGTCTCTCTCACCCACACTGATATCTGACACACTGCTGTCTCTCTCACCCACACTGATATCTGACACACTGCTGTCTCTCTCACCCACACTGATATCTGACACAATGCCGTCTCTCTCACCCACACTGATATCTGACACAATGCTGTCTCTCTCACCCACACTGATATCTGACACAATGCCGTCTCTCTCACTCACACGGATATCTGACACACTGCTGTCTCTCTCACCCACACTGATATCTGACACAATGCCGTCTCTCTCACCCACACTGATATCTGACACAATGCCGTCTCTCTCACTCACACGGATATCTGACACACTGCTGTCTCTCTCACCCACACTGATATCTGACACAATGCCGTCTCTCTCACCCACACTGATATCTGACACAATGCCGTCTCTCTCACTCACACTGATATCTGACACAATGCCGTCTCTCTCACTCACACGGATAGCTGACACACTGCTGTCTCTCTCACCCACACTGATATCTGACACAATGCCGTCTCTCTCACTCACACTGATATCTGACACACTGCTGTCTCTCTCACCCACACTGATATCTGACACACTGCCGTCTCTCTCACCCACACTGATATCTGACACAATGCCGTCTCTCTCACTCACACTGATATCTGACACAATGCCGTCTCTCTCACTCACACGGATATCTGACACAATGCCGTCTCTCTCACTCACACGGATAGCTGACACACTGCTGTCTCTCTCACTCACACGGATAGCTGACACAATGCCGTCTCTCTCACTCACACGGATAGCTGACACACTGCTGTCTCTCTCACTCACACTGATATCTGACACACTGCTGTCTCTCTCACTCACACTGATATCTGACACAATGCCGTCTCTCTCACCCACACTGATATCTGACACACTGCTGTCTCTCTCACCCACACTGATATCTGACACACTGCTGTCTCTCTCACTCACACTGATATCTGACACACTGCTGTCTCTCTCACCCACACTGATATCTGACACACTGCTGTCTCTCTCACTCACACGGATATCTGACACAATGCCGTCTCTCTCACCCACACTGATATCTGACACAATGCTGTCTCTCTCACCCACACTGATATCTGACACACTGCTGTCTCTCTCACTCACACTGATATCTGACACAATGCCGTCTCTCTCACTCACTCTGATATCTGACACACTGCTGTCTCTCTCACCCACACTGATATCTGACACACTGCTGTCTCTCTCACCCACACTGATATCTGACACAATGCCGTCTCTCACTCACACTGATATCTGACACAATGCCGTCTCTCTCACTCACACGGATATCTGACACAATGCCGTCTCTCTCACCCACACGGATAGCTGACACACTGCCGTCTCTCTCACCCACACGGATATCTGACACAATGCCGTCTCTCTCACCCACACTGATATCTGACACAATGCCGTCTCTCTCACTCACACGGATATCTGACACAATGCCGTCTCTCTCACCCACACGGATATCTGACACAATGCCGTCTCTCTCACCCACACTGATATCTGACACAATGCCGTCTCTCTCACTCACACGGATATCTGACACAATGCCATCTCTCTCACCCACACGGATAGCTGACACACTGCCGTCTCTCTCACTCACACGGATAGCTGACACATTACTGTCTCTCTCACTCACATTCATAACTAACACATTGCTGTTTCACATCCTCACACTGACCTGACACTATGATGTCTCTCTCACTCAAACCAATATCTGACACACTGCTGTCTCTGCTAGTAACACACATATCTGACACATTTCTGTCTCTTTCACTCACACTGATATGTGACACACTGCTGTCTCTCTCACGCTGATAACTAGCACATAGAGTCATAGGGTCACGGAGGTTTACAGCATGGATACAGGCCCTTCGGCAGAACTTGTCCATGCCGCCCATTTTTAAAAAACTCCTAAGCAAGTCCCAATTGCCCGCATTTGGCCCATAGCCCTCTATACCCATCTTATCCATGTAACTGCCTAATCGTTTTAAATGACAACATTTTACCCGCCTCTACTACTACCTCTAGCAGCTTGTTCCAGACACTCACCACCCTCTGTGTGAAACAATTGCCCCTCTGGACCCTTTTGTATCTCTCCCCTCTCACCTTAAACCGATGACCTCTAGTTTTAGACTCCCCTACCTTTGGGAAAAGATATTGACTAGCTGATCGCTGCCCCTCATTATTTTACAGACCCTCTGTAAGATCACCCCGCAGCCTTCTACGCTGCAGAGAAAAAAGGTCCCAGTCTATAAAGCCTCTCCTTATAACTCAAACCATCAATTCCCGTAGCATCCGAGTAAATCTCTTCTGCATTCTTTCTAGTTTAATAATATATTTTCTATAATAGGGTGACCAGAATTGCACACAGTATTCCAAGTGTGGCCTTACCAATGTCTTGTACAACTTCAACAAGACGTCCCAACTCCTGTATTCAATGTTCTGACCGATGAAACCAAGCAGGCTGAATGCCTTCTTCACCACTCTGTCCACCTGTGACACCACTTTCAAGGAGTTATGAACCTGTACCCCTAGAGCTCTTTGTTCTATAACTCTCCCCAATGCCCTACCATTAACTAATGGTTTAATCAACCAAAATGCATCACCCTCGCATTTATCTAAATTAAATTCCCGCTGCCATTTGTCAGCCCATTGGCCCAATTGATCGAGATCCCATTGCAATCTGAGATAACCTTCATCACTATTCATGATGCCACCAATCTTGGTGTCATCTGCAAATTTACTAACCATGCCTCATATATTCTCATCCAAATCATGAATAAGTGGAAAAGTGAATCGTGTGGAGGACGGAGAAGATCTGCAGAGAGATTTGGACAGGCTGAGTGAGTGGGCGAGGATATGGCAAATGGAGTATAACGTTGATAAATGCGAGGTTATACACTTTGGAGGAAATAATAACAAATGGGATTACTGTCTCAATGGAAACAAATTAAAACATGCTACCGTGCAAAGGGACCTGGGGGTCCTTGTGCATGAGACGCAAAAGCCCAGTCTGCAGGTACAACAGGTGATCAAGAAGGCAAATGGGATGTTGGCCTATATTGCGAGGGGGATAGAATATAAAAGCAGGGATGTCTTGATGCACCTGTACAGGGCATTGGTGAGGCCGCAGCTGGAATACTGTGTGCAGTATTGGTCCCCTTATATGAGGAAGGATATATTGGCATTGGAGGGAGTGCAGAGAAGGTTCACCAGGTTGATACCGGAGATGAGGGGTTTGGATTATGAGGAGAGGCTGAGGAGATTGGGTTTGTACTCGTTGGAGTTTAGAAGGATGAGGGGGGATCTTATGGAGACTTATAAGATAATGCGGGGGCTGGATAGGGTGGAGGCGGAGAGATTCTTTCCACTTAGTAAGGAAGATAAAACTAGAGGACACAGCCTCAAAATAAAGGGGGGTCGGTTTAAGACAGAGTTGAGGAGGAACCTCTTCTCCCAGAGGGTGGTGAATCTCTGGAATTCTCTGCCCACTGAGGTGGTGGAGGCTACCTCGCTGAATATGTTTAAAGCGCGGATGGATGGATTCCTGATCGGTAAGGGAATTAAGGGTTATGGGGATCAGGCGGGTAAGTGGTACTGATCCACGTCAGATCAGCCATGATCTTATTGAATGGCGGGGCAGGCTCGAGGGGCTAGATGGCCTACTCCTGCTCCTATTTCTTATGTTCTTATGTTCTTATATGTGCTGTCTCACATCCTCACACTGACATGACACTATGCTGTATCTCTCATTCACATTGTTGTCTGACACACTGCTGTCTCACTCACTCACATATCTGACACACTGCTGTCTCACTCACTCACATATCTGACACACTGCTGTCTCTCTCCCTTACACTGACATCTAACACACTGCTGTCTCACTCACACTGATACCTGACACACTGCTCTCTGCCATCACACTGATATCTGACACACTGCTGTCTCACTCACACTGATACCTGACACACTGCTCTCTGCCATCACACTGATATCTGACACACTGCTGTCTCACTCACACTGATACCTGACACACTGCTCTCTGCCATCACACTGATATCTGACACATTACTGTCTCTCACACTGATAACTAACACACTGCTGTCTCTCTCACTCACACTGATATCTGACACACTGCTGTCTCTAAATCACACTGATATCTGACACATTACTGTCTCTCTCACTCACACTGATAACTAACACACTGCTGTCTCTCTCACTCACACTGATATCTGACACACTGCTGTCTCTCTCACTCACACTGTTATCTGACACACAGCTGTCTCTCTCACTCACACTGTTATCTGACACACTGCTGTCTCTCTCACTCACATATCTGACACATTGCTGTCTCTCCCAATCACACTGATATCTGACAAACTGCTGCCTCTTAATCCGACTGATATCTGACACACTGCTCTCTCTTACACTGATATTTGACACAGTGCTGTTATCTCCTCTAACCTATAAAAAGACTATGTGTGAGAGCAGGTAAGCTTTTCTTTTCATTTTCTTTTCTCTTTCGTTTCTTAGGGAAGTTAGCAAGGATGTCAGTGCAGGCAGTGCAATGTTCCTCCTGTGGGATGTTTGAGGTCAGGGACACCAGTAGTGTCCCAGCTGAGTACACCTGTAGGAAGTGCACCCAATTCCAGCTCCTTGAAGACCGTGTGAGGGATCTGGAGCTGGATGAACTCAGGATCATTCGGGAGGCAGAGACAGTTATAGATAAAAGCTACAGGGAGGTTCATATTCCTAGGAATGAGTATGCTTGGGTGACTGTTAGAAAGGGTAAGAAGCAGTCAGTGCAGCGGTCCCCTGTGGCCGTTCCTCTGTATAACAAGTATACCATTTTGGATACTGTTGGGGAGGACGACTTACCAGGGGTAAGCCATGAGGTACAGGTCTCTGGCACAGAGTCTGCCCCTGTTGCTCAGAAGGGAAGCGGGGAGAGGAGTAGAGCAATAGTCATTGGGGACTCCATAGTGAGGGGGACAGATAGGAGATTCTGTGGGAACGAGAGAGACTCGCGGTTGGTGTGTTGCCTCCCAGGTGCCAGAGTCCGTGATGTCTCGGATCGTGTTTTGGAGATCCTTAAAGGGGAGGGGGACCAGCCCCAAGTTGTGGTTCACATAGGCACCAAAGACATAGGTAGGAAAAGGGATGGGGATGTAAGGCAGAAATTCAGGGAGTTAGGGTGGAAGCTTAGAGCGAGAACAAATAGAGTTGTTATCTCTGGTTTGTTACCGGTGCCATGTGCTAGCGAGGAGAGGAATAGGGAGAACAGTTGAACATGTGGCTACAGGGATGGTGCAGGAGGGAGGGATTCAGATACCTGGATAATTGGGGGTCATTCTGGGGTAGGTGGGACCTCTACAAACGGGATGGTCTTCACCTGGACCAGAGGGGTATCAATATTCTGGGGGGGAAATTTGCGAATGCTCTTCAGGAGGGTTTAAACTAATTTGGCAGGGAAATATGAACCTGAATTGTTGCTCCAGTGTACAGGAGGATGTGAGTAGTGAGGTCATGAATAAGGTTTCAAGGTCACAGGAGTGTACCGGCAGGCAGGAAGGTGGTTTGAAGTGTGTATACTTCAACGCCAGAAGCATCCGGAATAAGGTGGGTGAACGTGCAAGCATGGGTTGGTACCTGGGACTTCGATGTTGTGGCCATCTCGGAGACATGGATAGAGCAGGGACAGGAATGGTTGTTGCAGGTTCCGGGGTTTAGATGTTTCAGTAAGTGCAGGGAAGGTGGTAAAAGAGGGGGAGATGTGGCATTGTTAGTCAAGGACAGTATTACGGTGGCAGAAAGGACATTTGATGAGGACTCGTCTACTGAGGTAGTATGGGCTGAGGTTAGAAACAGGAAAGGAGAGGTCACCCTGTTGGGAGTTTTCTATAGGTCTCCGAAAAGTTCCAGAGATGTAGAGGAAAGGATTGCAAAGATGATTCTGGATAGGAGCGAAAGTAACAGGGTAGTTGTTATGGGGGACTTTAACTTGACAAATATTGACTGGAAACGCTATAGTTCGAGTACTTTAGAGGGGTCAGTTTTTGTCCAATGTGTGCAGGAGGATTTCCTGACACAGTATGTAGATAGACCAACAAGAGGCGAGGCCACATTGGATTTGGCACTGGGTAATGAACCAGGCCAGGTGTTAGATTTGGAGGTAGGTGAGCACTTTGGAGATAGTGACCACAATTCGGTTACGTTTACTTTAGCGATGGAAAGGGATAGGTATGTACCGCAGGGCAAGTGTTATAGCTGGGGGAAAGGAAATTATGATGCGATTAGGCGAGATTTAGGACGCATAGGATGGGGAAGAAATCTGCAGGGGATGGGCACAATTGAAATGTGGAGCTTGTTCAAGGAACAGCTACTGCGTGTCCTTGATAAGTATGTACCTGTCAGGCAGGGAGGAAGTGGTCGAGCGAGGGAACCGTGGTTTACTAAAGAAGTTGAATCTCTTGTGAAGAGAAAGAAGGAGACTTATGTGAAGATGAGACCTGAAGGCTCAGTTAGGGCGCTTGAGAGTTACAAGTTAGCCAGGAAGGACCTGAAGAGAGAGCTAAGAAGAGCCAGGAGGGGACATGAGAAGTCTTTGGCAGGTAGGATCAAGGAAAACCCTAAAGCTTTCTACAGGTATGTCAGGAATAAAAGAATGACTGGGGTAAGATTAGGACCAGTCAAGGACAGTAGTGGGAAGTTGTGCGTGGAGTCCGAAGAGATAGGAGCGGCGCTAAATGAATATTTTTCGTCCGTATTCACACAGGAAAAAGACAAAGACAAGAGAATACTGAGATACAGGCTGTTAGACTAGACGGGATTGAGGTACATAAGGAGGTGTTAGCAATTCTGGAAAGGGTAAAAATAGATAAGTCCCCTGGGCCGGATGGGATTTATCCTAGGATTCTCTGGGAAGCTAGGGATGAGATTGCAGAGCCTTTGGCTTTGATCTTTATGTCGTCATTGTCTACAGGAATAGTGCCAGAAGACTGGAGGTTAGCAAATGTTGTCCCCTTGTTCAAGAAGGGGAGTAGAGACAACCCTGGTAATTATAGACCAGTGAGCCTTACTTCTGTTGTGGGCAAAGTTTTGGAAAGGATTATAAGAGATAGGATTTATAATCATCTAGAAAGGAATAATTTGATTAGGGATAGTCAGCACGGTTTTGTGAAGGGTAGGTCGTGCCTCACAAACCTTATTGAGTTCTTTGAGAAGGTGACCAAAGAGGTGGATGAGGGTAAAGCAGTTGATGTGGTGTATATGGATTTCAGTAAAGCGTTTGATAAGGTTCCCCACGGTAAGCTATTGCAGAAAATACGGAGGCATGGGATTGAAGGTGATTTAGCGGTTTGGATCAGAAATTGGCTAGCTGTAAGAAGACAGAGGGTGGTGGTTGATGGGAAATGTTCATCCTGGAGTTCAGTTACTAGTGGTGTACCGCAAGGATCTGTTTTGGGGCCACTGCTGTTTGTCATTTTTATAAATTACCTGGATGAGTGCGTAGAAGGCTGGGTTAGTAAATTTGCGGATGATACTAAAGTCGGTGGAGTTGCGGACAGTGCGGAAGGATGTTGCAGGTTACAGAGGGACATAGATAAGCTGCAGAGCTGGGCTGAGAGGTGGCAAATGGAGTTCAATGCGGAAAAGTGTGAGGTGATTCACTTTGGAAGGAGTAACAGGAATACAGAGTACTGGGCTAATGGTAAGATACTTGGTAGTGTGGATGAACAGAGGGATCTTGGTGTCCATGTGCATAGATCCCTGAAAGTTGGCACCCAGGTTGATAGGGTTGTTAAGAAGGTGCACAGTGTGTTAGCTTTTATTGGTAGAGGGATTGAGTTTCGGAGCCATGATGTCATGTTGCAGCTGTACAAAACTCCGGCTGCACTTGGAGTATTGCGTACAGTTCTGGTCGCCGCATTATAGAAAGGATGTGGAAGCATTGGAAAGGGTGCAGAGGAGATTTACCAGGATGTTGCCTGGTATGGTGGGAAGGTCTTATGAGGAAAGGCTGAGTGACTTGAGGCTGTTTTCGTTAGAGAGAAGAAGGTTTTGTGCTGTAGTTTTTCTATGTTTCTATTAAAGTGCTGGGGGGTAGGCACAGGGGAAATGTTAGGGGGAAGTTTTTCACACAGAGGGTGGTGGGCGAGTGGAATCGGCTGTCGTCAGTGGTGGTGGAGGCAAACTCTATAGGGTCTTTTAAGAGACTCCTGGATCAGTACATGGGACTTAATAGGATGGAGGGTTATCGGTAGGCCTAAAATGTAGGGATATGTTCGGCACAACTTGTGGGGCCGAAGGGCCTGTTTTGTGCTGTAGTTTTTCGATGTTTCTATGTTAAGAGGTGACTTAATAGAGGCATATAAAATGATCAGAGGATTAGATAGGGTGGATAGTGAGAGCCTTTTTCCTCGGATGGTGATGGCTAGCACGAGGGGACATAGCTTTAAATTGAGGGGTGATAGATATAGGACAGATGTCAGAGGTAGGTTCTTTACTCAGAGAGTAGTAAGGGCGTGGAATGCCCTGCCTGCAGCAGTAGTGGACTCGTCAACATTAAGGGCATTTAAAGGTTCATTGGATAAACATATGGATGATATTGGAATAGTGTAGGTTAGATGGGCTTTAGATTGGTTTCACAGGTTGGCGCAACATTGAGGGCCGAAGGGCCTGTACTGTGCTGTAATGTTCTATGTTCTTAATCACACTGATATCTGACACACTGCTGTCTCTCTGTCACACTAATATGTGACACACCGCTGTCTCTCTCACACTGACATCTGAATCACTGCTATCTTTCCCAGTCACACAGATATCTAACATGTTGCTGTCTCTCCCACTTACACTGATATCTGACACACTGCTGTCTCACTTCCACACACTGACTTGATGCTATGCTGCATCTCTCACTCACACTGTTATCTGACACATTGCTGTCTCACTCACTCAAACTGATCTCTGACACACTGCTTTCTCTGCCAGTCAAACTGATATCTGACACACTGCTGTCTCTCCCAGTCACACTGATATTTAACACAATGCTGTCTCTCTCACTCACACTGATATCTGACAAACTGCTGTCTCTGTCACACTGATATCTGACACACTGCTGTCTCTCTCAAACACACTGATCACTAACACACTGCTGTCACACATCCTCACACTGGCTGACACTATGCTGTCTCTCTCACTCACAATAACTGACACACTGCTGCCTCTCTCACTTAAACCAATATCTGACACACTGCTGTCTCTGCTCGTCACACACATCATAGAATCATAGAAACCCTACAATGCAGAAGGAGGCCATTCGGCCCATCGAGTCTGCACTGACCACAATCCCACCCAGGCCCTACCCCCACATATTTTACCCGCTAATCCCTCTAACCTATGCATCCCAGGACTCTAAGGGGCAATTTTTTTATTTTAACCTGGCCAATCAACCTAACCCGCACATCTTTGGACTGTGGGAGGAAACCGGAGCACCCGGAGGAAACCCACGCAGACACGAGGAGAATGTGGAAACTCCACACAGACAGTGACCTGAGCCGGGAATCGAGCCTGGGACCCTGGAGCTGTGAAGCAGCAGTGCTAACCACTGTGCTACCGTGCCGCCCTTAATATTACATATTACATATCACACACACATATCGCAGGTTACTGTGGGAGGCGAGGGAAGAGATTGCAGAGCCTCTGGCGATGATCTTTGTGTCGTCGATGGAGACAGGAGAGCTTCCGGAGGATTGCGGATGTGGTTCCTATATTCAAGAAAGGGAATAGGGATAGCCCAGGAAATTACCGACTGGTGAGTCTAACCTCAGTGGTTGGTAAGTTGATGGAGAAGATCCTGAGGGACAGGATTTATGAACATTTAGACAAGTTTAGTATGCTCAAAAGTAGTCAGCACGGCTTTGTCAAAGGCAAATCGTGCCTTACGAGCCTGGTGGAGTTCTTTGACAATGTGACTAAACACATTGACGAAGGAAAAGCGGTAGATGTGGTTTACATGGACTTCAGCAAGGCGTTCGATAAGGTCCCCCATGCAAGACTTCTCGAGATATTGAGAGGGCATGGGATCCAAGGGGCTGTTGCCTTGTGGATCCAGAACTGGCTTGCCTGCAGAAGGCAGAGAGTGGTTGTAGATGGGTCTTTTTCTGAATGGAGGTCGGTCACCAGTGGAGTGCCCCAGGGATGTGTCATGGGACCCTTGCTGTTTGTCATTTTCATAAATGACCTGGATGAGGAAGTGGAGGGATGGGTTGGTAAGTTTGCCGACGACACGAAGGTTGGTGGTGTTGTGGATAGTTTGGAGGGATGTCAGAAGCTGCAGCATGACATAGATAGGATGCAAGACTGGGCGGAGAAGTGGCAGATGGACTTCAACACGGATTAATGTGTAATGGTACATTTTGGCAGGTCAAATGGGATGAAGGAGTATAATATCAAGGGTAAGACTCTTAGCAGGGTAGAGGATCAGAAGGACCTTGGGATCCGGGTCCATAGGATTCTTAAATCGACCTCGCAGGTAGAGGAGGTGGTTAAGAAGGCGTATGGTGTGCTGGCCTTCATCAATCAAGGGATTGAGTTTAGGAGTCGGGAGAATAATGATGCAGCTTTATAAGACCCTCGTCAGACCCCACTTAGAGTACTGTGCTCAGTTCTGGTCACCTCATTACAGGAAGGATGTAGAAATTATTGAAAGGGTGCAGAGAAGATTTACAAGGATGTTGCTTAGATTGGGTGGCATGCCTTATGAGGATAGGTTGAGGGAGCTCGGTCTTTTCTCCTTGGAGAGACGAAGGACGAGAGGTGACCTGATAGAGGTGTACAAGATGTTGAGAGGTATAGATCGGGTGGATTCGCAGAGGCTTTTTCCCAGGGCTGAAATGGCTGCTACGAGAGGACACAGGTTTAAGGTGCTGGGGGGTAGGTACAGAGGAGATGTCTCCTCCTCCTGTCTCCTCCTCCTCCTGGCTCCTCCTCCTCCTGGCTCCTCCTCCTCCTCCTCCTGGCTCCTCCTCCTCCTGGCTCCTCCTCCTCCTCCTGGCTCCTCCTCCTCCTGGCTCCTCCTCCTCCTCCTCCTCCCCCTCCTGGCTCCTCCTCCTCCTCCTCCTGGCTCCTCCTCCTCCTGGCTCCTCCTCCTGGCTCCTCCTCCTCCTCCTCCTGGCTCCTCCATCTCCTGCTGGCTCCTCCTCCTCCTCCTGGCTCCTCCTCCTCCTCCTGGCTCCTCCTCCTCCTCCTAGCTCCTCCTCCTCCTCCTGGCTCCTCCTCCTCCTCCTGGCTCTTCCTCCTCCTCCTGGCTCCTCCTCCTCCTGGCTCCTCCTCCCCCTCCTGGCTCCTCCTCCCACTCCTGGCTCCTCCTCCCACTCCTAGCTCCTCCTCCCACTCCTGGCTCCTCCTCCCCCTCCTGGCTCCTCCTCCTCCTCCTGCTCCTGGATCCTCCTCCTCCTGGCTCCTCCTCCTCCTCCTCCTCCTCCTCCTGGCTCCTCCTCCCCCTCCTGGCTCCTCCTCCCCCTCCTGGCTCCTCCCCCTCCTCCTCCTGGCTCCTCCCCTCCTCCTCCTCCTGTCTCCTCCTCCTGTCTCCTCCTCCTGTCTCCTGTCTCCTGTCTCCTCCTCCTCCTGACTCCTCCTGCTCCTCCTGTCACCTCCTCCTGTCTCCTCCTCCTCCTGCCTCATCCTCCTCCTCCTGGTTCCTCCTCCCCCTCCTGGCTCCTCCTCCTGGCTCCTCCTCCTCCTCCTGTCTCCTCCTCCCCCTCCTGGCTCCTGTCTCCTCCTCCTGTCTCCTCCTCCTGCCTCCTCCTCCTGTCTCCTCCTCCTCCTGTCTCGTTCTTGTCCCCCTGTCTCGTCCTTGTCCTCCTGTCTCGTCCTCCTCCTCCTGTCTCTCCTCCTCCTCCTCCTGTCTCCTCCTCCTCCTCCTGTCTCCTCCTCCTCCTGGCTCCTCCTCCTCCTCCTGGCTCCTCCTCCTCCTCCTGGCTCCTCCTCCTCCTCCTGGCTCCTCCTCCTCCTCCTGGCTCCTCCTCCTCCTCCTCCTGGCTCCTCCTCCTCCTCCTGGCTCCTCCTCCTCCTGCTGGCTGCTCCTGGCTCCTCCTCCTCCTCCTGGCTCCTCCTCCTCCTGGCTCCTCCTCCTCCTCCTCCTGGCTCCTCCTGGCTCCTCCTCCTGGCTCCTCCTCCTCCTGGCTCCTCCTCCTGTCTCCTCCTCCTGTCTCCTCCTCCTCCTGTCTCCTCCTCCTCCTGTCTCCTCCTCCTCCTGTCTCCTCCTCCTCCTGTCTCCTCCTCCTCCCTGTCTCCTCCTCCTCCTGACTCCTCCTCCTCCTCCTCCTGTCTCCTCCTCCTCCTGGCTCCTCCTTCCCCTCCTGGCTCCTGTCTCCTCCTCCTGTCTCCTCCTCCTGTCTCCTCCTCCTCCTCCTGGCTCCTCCTCCTCCTCCTGGCTCCTCCTCCTCCTCCTGGCTCCTCCTCCTCCTCCTCCTGGCTCCTCCTCCTCCTCCTCCTGGCTCCTCCTCCTCCTCCTCCTCCTCCTGGCTCCTCCTCCTCCTCCTCCTGGCTCCTCCTCCTCCTCCTGGCTCCTCCTCCTCCTCCTGGCTCCTCCTCCTCCTCCTCCTGGCTCCTCCTCCTCCTCCTGGCTCCTCCTCCTCCTCCTGGCTCCTCCTCCTCCTCCTGGCTCCTCCTCCTCCTCCTGGCTCCTCCTCCTCCTCCTGGCTCCTCCTGGCTCCTCCTGGCTCCTCCTCCTCCTCCTCCTCCTGGCTCCACCTCCCCCTCCTGGCTCCTCCTCCCACTCCTGGCTCCTCCTCCCACTCCTGGCTCCTCCTCCCACTCCTGGCTCCTCCTCCCACTCCTGGCTCCTCCTCCTCCTCCTGGCTCCTCCTCCTCCTCCTGGATCCTCCTCCTCCTCCTGGATCCTCCTCCTCCTCCTGGCTCCTCCTCCTCCTCCTGGCTCCTCCTCCTCCTCCTCCTCCTGGCTCCTCCTCCCCCTCCTGGCTCCTCCCCCTCCTCCTCCTGGCTCCTCCCCCTCCTCCTCCTGGCTCCTCCCCTCCTCCTCCTCCTCTCTCCTCCTCCTGTCTCCTGTCTCCTGTCTCCTCCTCCTCCTGACTCCTCCTGCTCCTCCTGTCACCTCCTCCTGTCTCCTCCTCATAGAACATAGAACATAGAACATTACAGCGCAGAACAGGCCCTTCGGCCCACGATGTTGCACCGACCAGTTAAAAAAAAACTGTGACCCTCCAACCTAAACCAATTTCTTTTCGTCCATGAACCTATCTACGGATCTCTTAAACGCCCCCAAACTAGGCGCATTTACTACTGATGCTGGCAGGGCATTCCAATCCCTCACCACCCTCTGGGTAAAGAACCTACCCCTGACATCGGTTCTATAACTATCCCCCCTCAATTTAAAGCCATGCCCCCTCGTGCTGGATTTCTCCATCAGAGGAAAAAGGCTATCACTATCCACCCTATCTAAACCTCTAATCATCTTATATGTTTCAATAAGATCCCCTCTTAGCCGCCGCCTTTCCAGCGAAAACAATCCCAAATCCCTCAGCCTCTCCTCATAGGATCTCCCCTCCATACCAGGCAACATCCTGGTAAACCTCCTCTGCACCCTCTCCAAAGCCTCCACATCCTTCCTGTAATGTGGGGACCAGAACTGCACACAGTACTCCAAGTGCGGCCGCACCAGAGTTGTGTACAGTTGCAACATAACGCTACGACTCCTAAATTCAATCCCCCTACCAATAAACGCCAAGACACCATATGCCTTCTTAACAACCTTATCTACTTGATTCCCAACTTTCAGGGATCTATGCACACATACACCTAGATCCCTCTGCTCCTCCACACTATTCAAAGTCCTCCCGTTAGCCCTATACTCAACACATCTGTTATTCCTACCAAAGTGAATTACCTCACACTTCTCCGCATTAAACTCCATCCGCCACCTCTCGGCCCAACTTTGCAACCTGTCTAAGTCTTCCTGCAAACTACGACACCCTTCCTCACTGTCTACCACACCACCGACTTTGGTGTCATCAGCAAATTTGCTAATCCACCCAACTATACCCTCATCCAGATCATTAATAAATATTACAAACAGCAGTGGCCCCAAAACAGATCCCTGAGGTACACCACTTGTAACCGCACTCCATGATGAATATTTACTATCAACCACCACCCTCTGTTTCCTATCCGCTAGCCAATTCCTGATCCAATTTCCTAGATCACCCCCAATCCCATACATCTGCATTTTCTGCAGAAGCCTACCATGGTGAACCTTATCAAACGCCTTACTAAAATCCATATATACCACGTCCACTGCCTTGCCCCCATCCACCTCCTTGCTCACTTTCTCAAAAAACTCAATAAGGTTAGTAAGGCACGACCTACCTGCCACAAAACCATGCTGACTATCACCTATCAATTCATTACTCTCCAAATAACTATAAATCCTATCCCTTATAATTTTTTCCAACATCTTGCCGACAACAGAAGTGAGACTCACCGGTCTATAATTCCCGGGGAAGTCTCTGTTCCCCTTCTTAAACAATGGGACAACATTCGCTAACCTCCAATCTTCTGGTACTATACCAGAGGCCAACGACGACCTGAAGATCAGAGCCAGAGGCTCTGCAATCACTTCTCTTGCCTCCCAGAGAATCCTTGGATAAATCCCATCCGGACCAGGGGATTTATCTATTTTCAGACCCTCCAGAATATCCTGCACATCCTCCTTATCAACTGTAATACTGTCTATTCTACTCCCTTGCAACCCAGTGTCCTCCTCAGCTATATTCATGTCCCTCCTCCTGCCTCATCCTCCTCCTCCTGGTTCCTCCTCCCCCTCCTGGCTCCTCCTCCTACTCCTGGCTCCTCCTCCTACTCCTGTCTCCTCCTCCTCCTCCTGACTCCTCCTGCTCCTCCTGTCACCTCCTCCTGTCTCCTCCTCCTCCTGCCTAATCCTCCTCCTCCTGGTTCCTCCTCCCCCTCCTGGCTCCTCCTCCTACTCCTGGCTCCTCCTCCTCCTGTCTCCTCCTCCTCCTCCTGTCTCCTCCTCCTCCTCCTGTCTCCTCCTCCTGTCTCCTCATCCTGTCTCCCCCTCCTCATCCTGTCTCCTCCTTCCCCTCCTGTCTCATAGAAATCATAGAAAGAAATCATAGAAACCCTACAGTGCAGAAACAGGCCATTCGGCCCATCGAGCCTGCACTGACCACAATCCCACCCAGGCCCTACCCGCACATCCCTACACATATTTATCCGCTAATCCCTCCAACCTACACATCTCAGGACACTAAGGGGCAATTTAGCATGGCCAATCAACCAAACCCGCACATCTTTGGACTGTGGGAGGAAACCGGAGCACCCGGAGGAAACCCACGCAGACACGAGGAGAATGTGCAAACTCCACACAGACAGTGACCCGAGCCGGGAATCGAACCCAGGTCCCTGGAGCTGTGAAGCAGCAGTGCTAACCACTGTGCTATCGTGCCGCTCCTCGTCCTGTCTCGTCGTCCTACTCCTCCTCCTGTCTCCCCCTCCTCCTCTCTCCTCCTCCTCCTGTCTCCTCTCTCCTTGTCCTCCTGTCTCCTCCTCCTCCTCCTGTCTCACCTCCTTCTGTCTCCTCCTCCTCCTGGCTCCTCCTGGCTCCTCCTGGCTACTCCTCCTCCTGGCTCCTCCTCCTCCTGGCTCCTCCTCCTCCTGGCTCCTCCTGGCTCCTGGCTCCTCCTGGCTCCTCCTGGCTCCTCCTGGCTCCTGGCTCCTCCTGGCTCCTCCTGGCTCCTGGCTCCTCCTGGCTCCTGGCTCCTCCTGGCTCCTGGCTCCTGGCTCCTCCTGGCTCCTGGCTCCTGGCTCCTACTGGCTCCTCCTGGCTCCTGGCTCCTCCTGGCTCCTCCTGGCTCCTCCTGGCTCCTCCTGGCTCCTGGCTCCTCCTGGCTCCTGGCTCCTCCTGGCTCCTGGCTCCTCCTGGCTCCTCCTCCTTCTGGCTCCTCCTCCTCCTGGCTCCTCCTCCTGTCTCCTCCTCCTCCTCCTGTCACCTCCTCCTGTCTCCTCCTCCTCCTGGCTCCTCCTCCTCCTGGCTCCTCCTCCTGTCTCCTCCTCCTCCTCCTGTCACCTCCTCCTGTCTCCTCCTCCTCCTGTCACCTCCTCCTGTCTCCTCCTCCTGTCTCCTCCTCCTCCTCCTGTCTCCTCCTCCTCCTCCTGTCACCTCCTCCTGTCTCCTCCTCCTCCTGCCTCATCCTCCTCCTGCCTCATCCACCTCCTCCTGTCTCCTCCTCCTCCTACTGTCTCCTCCTCCTCCTCCTGTCTCCTCCTCCTCCTCCTGTCTCCACCTCCTCCTGTCTCCTCCTCCTCCTCCTGTCTCCTCCTCCTCCTCCTGTCTCCTCCTCCTCCTCCTGTCACCTCCTGCTCCTCCTCCTGTCACCTCCTCCTGTCTCCTCCTCCTCCTGCCTCATCCTCCTCCTGCCTCATCCACCTCCTCCTGTCTCCTCCTCCTCCTCCTGTCTCCTCCTCCTCCTCCTGTCTCCTCCTCCTCCTCCTGTCTCACCTCCTCCTGTCTCCTCCTCCTCCTCCTGTCTCCTCCTCCTCCTCCTGTCACCTCCTGCTCCTCCTCCTGTCACCTCCTCCTGTCTCCTCCTCCTCCTGTCTCCTCCTCCTCCTGTCTCCTCCTCCTCCTCCTGTCTCCTCCTCCTCCTCCTGTCTCACCTCCTTCTGTCTCCTCCTCCTCCTCCTGTCTCCTCCTCCTCCTGACTCCTCCTCATCCTGGCCCCTCCTCCTCCTCCTGGCTCCTCCTCCTCCTCCTGGCTCCTCCTCCTCCTCCTGGCTCCTCCTCCTCCTCCTCCTGGCTCCTCCTCCTCCTCCTGTCTCACCTCCTTCTGTCTCCTCCTCCTCCTCCTCCTCCTCCTGGCTCCTCCTCCTCCTCCTCCTCCTGGCTCCTCCTCCTCCTCCTCCTGTCTCACCTCCTTCTGTCTCCTCCTCCTCCTCCTCCTCCTCCTGGCTGCTCCTCCTCCTCCTCCTCCTCCTGGCTCCTCCTCCTCCTCCTCCTCCTGGCTGCTCCTCCTCCTCCTCCTCCTGGCTGCTCCTCCTCCTCCTCCTCCTCCTCCTGGCTGCTCCTCCTCCTCCTCCCCCTCCTCCTGGCTGCTCCTCCTCCTCCTCCTCCTCCTCCAGGCTGCTCCTCCTCCTCCTGGCTGCTCCTCCTCCTCCTCCTCCTCCTGGCTGCTCCTCCTCCTCCTCCTGGCTCCTCCTCCTCCTCCTCCTCCTGGCTGCTCCTCCTCCTCCTCCTCCTCCTGGCTGCTCCTCCTCCTCCTCCTGGCTGCTCCTCCTCCTCCTCCTCCTCCTGGCTGCTCCTCCTCCTCCTCCTCCTCCTCCTCCTCCTGGCTGCTCCTCCTCCTCCTGGATGAGTGCGTAGAAGGCTGGGTTAGTCAATTTGCGGATGATACTAAAGTCGGTGGAGTTGCGGACAGTGCGGAAGGATGTTGCAGGTTACAGAGGGACATAGATAAGCTGCAGAGCTGGGCTGAGAGGTGGCAAATGGAGTTCAATGCGGAAAAGTGTGAGGTGATTCACTTTGGAAGGAGTAACAGGAATACAGAGTACTGGGCTAATGGTAAGATACTTGGTAGTGTGGATGAACAGAGGGATCTTGGTGTCCATGTGCATAGATCCCTGAAAGTTGGCACCCAGGTTGATAGGGTTGTTAAGAAGGTGCACAGTGTGTTAGCTTTTATTGGTAGAGGGATTGAGTTTCGGAGCCATGATGTCATGTTGCAGCTGTACAAAACTCCGGCTGCACTTGGAGTATTGCGTACAGTTCTGGTCGCCGCATTATAGAAAGGATGTGGAAGCATTGGAAAGGGTGCAGAGGAGATTTACCAGGATGTTGCCTGGTATGGTGGGAAGGTCTTATGAGGAAAGGCTGAGTGACTTGAGGCTGTTTTCGTTAGAGAGAAGAAGGTTTTGTGCTGTAGTTTTTCTATGTTTCTATTAAAGTGCTGGGGGGTAGGCACAGGGGAAATGTTAGGGGGAAGTTTTTCACACAGAGGGTGGTGGGCGAGTGGAATCGGCTGTCGTCAGTGGTGGTGGAGGCAAACTCTATAGGGTCTTTTAAGAGACTCCTGGATCAGTACATGGGACTTAATAGGATGGAGGGTTATCGGTAGGCCTAAAATGTAGGGATATGTTCGGCACAACTTGTGGGGCCGAAGGGCCTGTTTTGTGCTGTAGTTTTTCGATGTTTCTATGTTAAGAGGTGACTTAATAGAGGCATATAAAATGATCAGAGGATTAGATAGGGTGGATAGTGAGAGCCTTTTTCCTCGGATGGTGATGGCTAGCACGAGGGGACATAGCTTTAAATTGAGGGGTGATAGATATAGGACAGATGTTAGAGGTAGGTTCTTTACTCAGAGAGTAGTAAGGGCGTGGAATGCCCTGCCTGCAGCAGTAGTGGACTCGTCAACATTAAGGGCATTTAAAGGTTCATTGGATAAACATATGGATGATATTGGAATAGTGTAGGTTAGATGGGCTTTAGATTGGTTTCACAGGTTGGCGCAACATTGAGGGCCGAAGGGCCTGTACTGCGCTGTAATGTTCTATGTTCTTAATCACACTGATATCTGACACACTGCTGTCTCTCTGTCACACTAATATGTGACACACCGCTGTCTCTCTCACACTGACATCTGAATCACTGCTATCTTTCCCAGTCACACAGATATCTAACATGTTGCTGTCTCTCCCACTTACACTGATATCTGACACACTGCTGTCTCACTTCCACACACTGACTTGATGCTATGCTGCATCTCTCACTCACACTGTTATCTGACACATTGCTGTCTCACTCACTCAAACTGATCTCTGACACACTGCTTTCTCTGCCAGTCAAACTGATATCTGACACACTGCTGTCTCTCCCAGTCACACTGATATTTAACACAATGCTGTCTCTCTCACTCACACTGATATCTGACAAACTGCTGTCTCTGTCACACTGATATCTGACACACTGCTGTCTCTCTCAAACACACTGATCACTAACACACTGCTGTCACACATCCTCACACTGGCTGACACTATGCTGTCTCTCTCACTCACAATAACTGACACACTGCTGCCTCTCTCACTTAAACCAATATCTGACACACTGCTGTCTCTGCTCGTCACACACATCATAGAATCATAGAAACCCTACAATGCAGAAGGAGGCCATTGGGCCCATCGAGTCTGCACTGACCACAATCCCACCCAGGCCCTACCCCCACATATTTTACCCGCTAATCCCTCTAACCTATGCATCCCAGGACTCTAAGGGGCAATTTTTTTATTTTAACCTGGCCAATCAACCTAACCCGCACATCTTTGGACTGTGGGAGGAAACCGGAGCACCCGGAGGAAACCCACGCAGACACGAGGAGAATGTGGAAACTCCACACAGACAGTGACCCGAGCCGGGAATCGAGCCTGGGACCCTGGAGCTGTGAAGCAGCAGTGCTAACCACTGCGCTACCGTGCCGCCCTTAATATTACATATTACATATCACACACACATATCGCAGGTTACTGTGGGAGGCGAGGGAAGAGATTGCAGAGCCTCTGGCGATGATCTTTGCGTCGTCGATGGAGACAGGAGAGCTTCCGGAGGATTGCGGATGTGGTTCCTATATTCAAGAAAGGGAATAGGGATAGCCCAGGAAATTACCGACTGGTGAGTCTAACCTCAGTGGTTGGTAAGTTGATGGAGAAGATCCTGAGGGACAGGATTTATGAACATTTAGACAAGTTTAGTATGCTCAAAAGTAGTCAGCACGGCTTTGTCAAAGGCAAATCGTGCCTTACGAGCCTGGTGGAGTTCTTTGACAATGTGACTAAACACATTGACGAAGGAAAAGCGGTAGATGTGGTTTACATGGACTTCAGCAAGGCGTTCGATAAGGTCCCCCATGCAAGACTTCTCGAGATATTGAGAGGGCATGGGATCCAAGGGGCTGTTGCCTTGTGGATCCAGAACTGGCTTGCCTGCAGAAGGCAGAGAGTGGTTGTAGATGGGTCTTTTTCTGAATGGAGGTCGGTCACCAGTGGAGTGCCCCAGGGATGTGTCATGGGACCCTTGCTGTTTGTCATTTTCATAAATGACCTGGATGAGGAAGTGGAGGGATGGGTTGGTAAGTTTGCCGACGACACGAAGGTTGGTGGTGTTGTGGATAGTTTGGAGGGATGTCAGAAGCTGCAGCATGACATAGATAGGATGCAAGACTGGGCGGAGAAGTGGCAGATGGACTTCAACACGGATTAATGTGTAATGGTACATTTTGGCAGGTCAAATGGGATGAAGGAGTATAATATCAAGGGTAAGACTCTTAGCAGGGTAGAGGATCAGAAGGACCTTGGGATCCGGGTCCATAGGATTCTTAAATCGACCTCGCAGGTAGAGGAGGTGGTTAAGAAGGCGTATGGTGTGCTGGCCTTCATCAATCAAGGGATTGAGTTTAGGAGTCGGGAGAATAATGATGCAGCTTTATAAGACCCTCGTCAGACCCCACTTAGAGTACTGTGCTCAGTTCTGGTCACCTCATTACAGGAAGGATGTAGAAATTATTGAAAGGGTGCAGAGAAGATTTACAAGGATGTTGCTTAGATTGGGTGGCATGCCTTATGAGGATAGGTTGAGGGAGCTCGGTCTTTTCTCCTTGGAGAGACGAAGGACGAGAGGTGACCTGATAGAGGTGTACAAGATGTTGAGAGGTATAGATCGGGTGGATTCGCAGAGGCTTTTTCCCAGGGCTGAAATGGCTGCTACGAGAGGACACAGGTTTAAGGTGCTGGGGGGTAGGGACAGAGGAGATGTCTCCTCCTCCTGTCTCCTCCTCCTGTCTCCTCCTCCTCCTGGCTCCTCCTCCTCCTGGCTCCTCCTCCTCCTCCTCCTGGCTCCTCCTCCTCCTGGCTCCTCCTCCTCCTGGCTCCTCCTCCTCCTCCTCCTCCCCCTCCTGGCTCCTCCTCCTCCTCCTCCTGGCTCCTCCTCCTCCTGGCTCCTCCTCCTCCTGGCTCCTCCTCCTCCTCCTCCTGGCTCCTCCATCTCCTGCTGGCTCCTCCTCCTCCTCCTGGCTCCTCCTCCTCCTCCTCCTCCTGGCTCCTCCTCCCCCTCCTGGCTCCTCCCCTCCTCCTCCTGGCTCCTCCCCCTCCTCCTCCTGGCTCCTCCCCTCCTCCTCCTCCTCTCTCCTCCTCCTGTCTCCTGTCTCCTGTCTCCTCCTCCTCCTGACTCCTCCTGCTCCTCCTGTCACCTCCTCCTGTCTCCTCCTCATAGAACATAGAACATAGAACATTACAGCGCAGAACAGGCCCTTCGGCCCACGATGTTGCACCGACCAGTTAAAAAAAAACTGTGACCCTCCAACCTAAACCAATTTCTTTTCGTCCATGAACCTATCTACGGATCTCTTAAACGCCCCCAAACTAGGCGCATTTACTACTGATGCTGGCAGGGCATTCCAATCCCTCACCACCCTCTGGGTAAAGAACCTACCCCTGACATCGGTTCTATAACTATCCCCCCTCAATTTAAAGCCATGCCCCCTCGTGCTGGATTTCTCCATCAGAGGAAAAAGGCTATCACTATCCACCCTATCTAAACCTCTAATCATCTTATATGTTTCAATAAGATCCCCTCTTAGCCGCCGCCTTTCCAG
>NW_027592238.1:0-59821 GCF_964213995.1 Mustelus asterias
GAATTAAACTCACCCCTGCTCGCCCTTTCTGCCTAGGCCCTGTGAGCCAAAGCCTTATAGCTCACACTCTGCGTCCCACTCACTCCACAGCCCGCTCCTGACGCTGCCCGCTGTATACTGCAGCCTACCTTTTATGCTTCACGCGCCTAAAAAAACCCTTCCCAGACACCTTAGCAGCCCACTTCCAGTTTTCACTTTAAACTTAAAATACTACTGCAAAAGTAAAGGCCAAAAAAAAACACACACTAGCTGACTAATTAAATAAATAAACAATTCAATTAGTCTCTGACCAGCACTGCTGCCGCCAATCACTCCCTCTCAGCTTGCTCCAGTGGAACAATGAGGGGGAACCTCCCAGGTAACTGACTTTTAAAGTTAAAATAAAAACCCTTCCCAGACTCCTTAGCAGCCCACTTCCAGTTTTCACTTTAAACTTAAAATACTACTGCAAAAGTAAAGGCCAAAAAAAAACACACACTAGCTGACTAATTAAATAAGTAAACAATTCAATTAGTCTCTGACCAGCACAGCTGCCTCCAATCACTCCCTCTCAGCTTGCTCCAGTGGAACAATGAGGGGGAACCTCCCAGGTAACTGACTTTTAAAGTTAAAATAAAAACCCTTCCCAGACTCCTTAGCAGCCCACTTCCAGTTTTCACTTTAAACTTAAAATACTACTGCAAAAGTAAAGGCCAAAAAAAACCACACACGAGCTGACTACTTCAATAAATAAACTCATTCGAAAGTAATCAATATCCAATCCTAACTAATAGTTCTGATCACTTCTTTCATTTCCCACAGTGTGTTTATCCAATTACAACAACTCTACACTTGCCTAATTACAATATCCAATCATTAACATGGCACATACACAGAGCTATATTATCAATAAATACATGCTTATGGTCCTGGACTGTCTGGCACCTGGGTACTTCTTTCTGGTACCAACCAAATAAACAAACTCAAACTAACTTAGGGACAAAATTAAAAGGAGCAGCTCCTGAAAAGGAGGGGGAGCAGCTCGAACAAAAAACAAAGTCAAAAGAAAACTGAAAACATCAAATTAAAATGTGATTGTCGGAGTCTATTATACACCCCAGCCCCTGCGGTGCCCAGCGGGCACGGAAGGCGTCAACTGCACCCGCAGACACTGCATGTTCCCTCTCCAGGGACACCTGGCCATGAATATAGTCGCGTTAGAGGGGCAGAGAGTCGGGATGGACGACCCCATCAATCGCCCGCTGCCCGGACCTATTGATAGCTCGCCTTGCCAGGCCCAGGAGCAGGTTCACGAGGAAGTCATCCTCCCGACCCCCCCCACCTCCGCACCAGGCTGGCACCCTGGGTAGTGACTTATGACTCATATCAAAACACACTGCAGTCCTGGGCTGTTATAAGAAGGCAGTGATATATGCAGTTACAGCCTTTTTTTGTTGTCCCTCAGAGCCCTTTGTTCATTGTTTTTGCAGCTGTACCTTGCAGCTCCAGCAGTCTCCCAGCCTTTGTTGCATTGAATAATTTTAACCCTTTCAACTTGCCAGGCCCCAGAAGATCACTAAAGACCTTCCTGAATTGTACTCTGGTCCCACTTAGTCTGACAGACAGGACGCCACCTGCCACTCCGAAGAAATCAAATTATTTCTGCAAACTCTTACCGCACCCCAGAAGATCCAGCAAGGCTTTGATGAATTGTGAGTCCACGCTTCCGTAACAGAATTCCGTATTGCTGCTCTTTACTCTTACATACTCGGTAATGATAGTCTGCCTACAGTCACATTAATGGCTAACAAATGCCCTTTAAATTAGCCTTGCCATGTCTCGCTACCACCTCCCGAATATACCTGCCCCCCCTAATTGGATGGCAATCAACAAGGACAAGTCACTAATTGGTTGCCTCATGCAAAGTTTTGCTGAATGCCATGCAACAACCTTGAGTGAAGTTGGGACCCAGGAATTATTCCAATATCAGTTTTGCAACACAGCCGGTAATATCCAACCCTATAAGAATGGAACTGGCAATATTTATAAAAGAGAGTTTAGAGATGGGTGATGTGGACAAAGAAGGGGCACAGACAGCTCTTGGAGTGGCTGGAGCTCAAAGATTTAAAAAACCGTGTTAAATTAGTAGGATAGAACACTGGCAACCAAATTGTGGGACGGAAATGGAAGAGAAAATCAGAAGTCAGATTAGAGAGATGAAGAGGAAAAACAATTATTGTTCTGGGAGATCTTCATTACCCACTTATTAATTGAGACAAGGAGATAAAGAAAAGGGAACTGAAATCCTCAAGTACTTGCAGGACTGAAGATTGGCTAATGGAGAGCTCATTTTTAAAGGGGAAACAGAACTAATTCAGGTAATTACAGCCCAGCTAGCATCACATCTGTGAGAGGGACATTTTTAGAGTGTCTAATTAAGAATTAAATTACTAGCAATGCAGATAAAGGGAAAATAGAATGGGCCAGGATTGATTTCAAAAGGAATGATTGTGCTTGACAAACTTCACAGAGTTTGTTGAGTAGGTTCCAGGTTTGGTAGATGGGGAATTACAGAGAACGAAGTGTAGACTTCAAATATTTTGACAATGTCTCTACAGGAGCTTTCTGTCTCGTAAGATGATTGTTTGAGCCGTGGTGGTCAACTCTGTGTTAAGTATTTCCTGGTGTGGCTTCGAAACCCCATTTGACATGGTAATCTCTGCTGCAATTGCTGTAGTGGAAGACCGAGAAGGTTGAGAAGTTGTACGATTCACTGGCCTCTGTTTTCTCTGGATCCTCCTCTTATCCAGCTGAGCTTTTTGGTTCTGTTCATCTTTTTCAATGCCCTTCCAAACAATCAGCCTCCAGAGGTCATGGCGATGAGCGAGTGTCTCCCAGTTATCGGCGACAATATCCACCATCATCATATCTTCCTTGCGAGTGTCCTTGTACTGGAGGTATGGACACCTAACAGGCCGTGACCCAGTGGCCAATTCATGATACAAATGGTCCTTGGCTATACAACTGTCATCCATCTGATAAAACAGCCAGTGCAATTGTTGCTAGTTTACCAAATTGCAGATGTTAATGGAATTGGTATGCTCCAGGTGGTTGTGGAGCCGAGAAATATGAAGCTATCAATAACCAGATATCTTTTGACACAGATCATAGTGGCGGCATGTATGAAGGGATTAAAAAAAGGTCTATCAATAAAGAAAACAGCTCTATTGAAAAGACAGGAGAAGTCATCGGTGACTACAGTAAACAGTTGGAGAGATGGGTGGAACACTACCTCGAGGGAGAACGCTGTTATATAGGAAGTTGCAGAATCCATAGAAAGCCTACTTGTCATGGAGAGAGCTACATACTGAATCTACAGTGGAGGATCTTTGGATGGCAACATCCTGGACTCTGACATTTGTCTTCCTGATGCCAATGGTCAAACCAAACCCCTTTCAGATGTCAGAGAGTCTGTTCATTTGCTGCTGACATGTTCCTTGGTATGGAATACTATTGCACGGAAGGCGTCATCTGCACCCGCAGACACTGCATGTTCCCTCTCCAGGGACACCTGGCCATGAATATAGCCGTGTTAGAGGGGCAGAGAGTCGGGATGGACGACCCCATCAATCGCCCGCTGCCTGGACCTATTGATAGCTCGCCTTGCATCTGCGCTGTCGTGTGTCGTGAAGGCCGCCTTGGAGAACGCTTACCTGAAGATCCAAGGCTGAATGCCCGTGACTGCTGAAGTGCTCCCCCAGGAGCAGGTTCACGAGGAAGTCATCCTCCCGACCCGCCCCCCTCCGCACCAGGCTGGCACCCTGGGTAGTGACTTATGATTCATATCAAAACACACTGCAGTCCTGGGCTGTTATCAGAACAGTAAGAAGTCTCACAACACCAGGTTAAAGTCCAACAGGTTTATTTGGTCGCAAATACCATAAGCTTTCGGAGCACAGCTCCTTCGTCAGATGGAGTGGATATCTGTTCTCAAACAGTGCAAACAGACACAGAAATCAAATTACAGAATACTGATTAGAATGCAAATCTCTACAGCCAGCCAGGTCTTAAATGTACAGACAATGTGGGTGGAGGGAGCATTCAACACAGGTTAAAGAGATGTGTATTGTCTCCAGACAGAACAGCTAGTGAAATTCTGCAAGTCCAGGAGGCAAGCTGTGGGGGTTACTGATAATGTGACATAAATCCAACATCCCGGTTTAGGCCGTCCTCATGTGTGCGGAACTTGGCTGTCAGTTTCTGCTCAGCGACTCTGCGCTGTCGTGTGTCGTGAAGGCCGCCTTGGAGAACGCTTACCTGAAGATCCAAGGCTGAATGCCCGTGACTGCTGAAGTGCTCCCCCACAGGAAGAGAACAGTCTTGCCTGGTGATTGTCGAGCGGTGTTCATTCATCCGTTGTCGTCCCGTCTGCATGGTTTCCCCAATGTACCATGCCTCGGGACATCCTTTCCTGCAGCGTATCAGGTAGACAACGTTGGCCGAGTTGCAAGAGTAGGTACCGTGTACCTGGTAGATGGTGTTCTCACGTGAGATGATGGCATCCGTGTCGATGATCCGGCACGTCTTGCAGAGGTTGCTGTGGCAGGGTTGTGTGGTGCCGTGGTCACTGTTCTCCTGAAGGCTGGGTAGTTTGCTGCGGACAATGGTCTGTTTGAGGTTGCGTGGTTGTTTGAAGGCAAGAGGTGGGGGTGTGGGTCACTGAAACAACTATATGATGACATCAACAAGTTCCATCCCACCATCAGACTCACCATGGACTACTCTCCGGAATCGGTTGCATTCTTGGACACACGCATCTCCATTAAGGACGGTCACCTCAGCACCTCACTGTACCGCAAGCCCACGGATAACCTCATGATGCTCCACTTCTCCAGCTTCCACCCTAAACACGTAAAAGAAGCCAACCCCTACGGACAAGTCCTCCGAATACACAGGATCTGCTCGGATGAGGAGGATCGCAACAGGCACCTCCAGACGCTGAAAGATGCCCTCATAAGAACAGGATATGGCGCTCGACTCATCGATCAACAGTTCCGACGCGCCACAGCGAAAAACCGCACCGACCTCCTCAGAAGACAAACACGGGCACGGTGGACAGAGTACCCTTCGTCGTCCAGTACTTCCCCAGAGCGGAGAAGCTACGGCATCTCCTCCGGAGCCTTCAACATGTCATTGATGAAGACGAACATCTCGCCAAGGCCATCCCCACACCCCCACTTCTTGCCTTCAAACAACCACGCAACCTCAAACAGACCATTGTCCGCAGCAAACTACCCAGCCTTCAGGAGAACAGTGACCACAACTCCACACAACCCTGCCACAGCAACCTCTGCAAGACGTGCCGGATCATGGACACGGATGCCATCATCTCACGTGAGAACACCACCTACCAGGTACACGTAACCTACTCTTGCAACTCGGCCAACGTTGTCTACCTGATACGCTGCAGGAAAGGATGTCCCGAGGCATGGTACATTGGGGAAACCATGCAGATGCTACGACAACGGATGAATGAACACCGCTCGACAATCACCAGGCAAGACTGTTCTCTTCCTGTGGGGGAGCACTTCAGCAGTCACGGGCATTCAGCCTTGGATCTTCAGGTAAGCGTTCTCCAAGGCCTTCACGACACATGACAGCGCAGAGTCGCTGAGCAGAAACTGATAGCCAAGTTCCGCACACATGAGGACGGCCTAAACCGGGATGTTGGATTTATGTCACATTATCAGTAACCCCCACAGCGTGCCTCCTGGACTTGCAGAATTCCACTAGCTGTTCTGTCTGGAGACAATACACATCTCTTTAACCTGTGTTGAATGCTCCCTCCACCCACATTGTCTGTACATTTAAGACCTGGCTGGCTGTAGAGATTTGCATTCTAATCAGTATTCTGTAATTTGATTTCTGTGTCTGTTTGCACTGTTTGAGAACAGATATCCACTCCATCTGACGAAGGAGCTGTGCTCCGAAAGCTTATGGTATTTGCTACCAAATAAACCTGTTGGACTTTAAACTGGTGTTGTGAGACTTCTTACTGTGCTTACCCCAGTCCAACGCCGGCATCTCCACATCATGACTGTTATAAGAAGGCAGTGATATATGCAGTTACAGCCTTTTTTGTTGTCCCTCAGAGCCCTGTGTTCATTATTTTTGCAGCTGTACCTTGCAGCTCTAGCAGTCTCCCAGCCTTTGTTGCATTGAATAATTTTAACCCTTTCAACTTGCCAGGCCCCAGAAGATCACTGAAGACCTTCCTGAATTGTACTCTGGTCCCACTCAGTCTGACAGACAGGACGCCACCTGCCACTCCGAAGAAATCAAATTATTTCTGCAAACTCTTACCACACCCCAGAAGATCCAGCAAGGCTTTGATGAATTGTGAGTCCACGCTTCCGTAACAGAATTCCATATTGCTGCTCTTTACTCTTACATACACGGTAATGATAGTCTGCCTACAGTCACATTAATGGCTAACAAATGCCCTTTAAATTAGCCTTGCCATGTCTCGCTACCACCTCCCGAATATACCTGCCCCCCCCCTAATTGGATGGCAATCAACAAGGACAAGTCACTAATTGGTTGCCTCATGCAAAGTTTTGCTGAATGCCATGCAACAACCTTGAGTGAAGTTGGGACCCAGGAATTATTCCAATATCAGTTTTGCAACACAGCCGGTAATATCCAACCCTATAAGAATGGAACTGGCAATATTTATAAAAGAGAGTTTAGAGATGGGTGATGTGGACAAAGAAGGGGCACAGACAGTTCTTGGAGTGGCTGGAGCTCAAAGATTTAAAAAACCGTGTTAAATTAGTAGGATAGAACACTGGCAACCAAATTGTGGGAGGGAAATGGAAGAGAAAATCAGAAGTCAGATTAGAGAGATGAAGAGGAAAAACAATTATTGTTCTGGGAGATCTTCATTACCCACTTATTAATTGAGACAAGGAGATAAAGAAAAGGGAACTGAAATCCTCAAGTACTTGCAGGACTGAAGATTGGCTAATGGAGAGCTCATTTTTAAAGGGGAAACAGAACTAATTCAGGTAATTACAGCCCAGCGAGCATCACATCTGTGAGAGGGACATTTTTAGAGTGTCTAATTAAGAATTAAATTACTAGCAATGCAGATAAAGGGAAAATAGAATGGGCCAGGATTGATTTCAAAAGGAATGATTGTGCTTGACAAACTTCACAGAGTTTGTTGAGTAGGTTCCAGGTTTGGTAGATGGGGAATTACAGAGAACGAAGTGGAGACTTCAAATATTTTGACAATGTCTCTACAGGGGCTTTCTGTCTCGTAAGATGATTGTTTGAGCCGTGGTGGTCAACTCTGTGTTAAGTATTTCCTGGTGTGGCTTAGAAGCCCCATTTGACATGGCAATCTCTGCTGCAATTGCTGTAGTGGAAGACCGAGAAGGTTGAGAAGTTGTACGATTCACAGGCCTCTGTTTTCTCTGGATCCTCCTCTTATCCAGCTGAGCTTTTTGGTTCTGTTCATCTTTTTCAATGCCCTTCCAAACAATCAGCTTCCAGAGGTCATGGCGGTCAGCGACTGTCTCCCAGTTATCGGCGACAATATCCACCATCATCATATCTTCCGTGCGAGTGTCTTTGTACTGGAGGTATGGACACCTAACAGGCCGTGACCCAGTGGCCAATTCATGGTACAAATGGTCCTTGGCTATACAACTGTCATCCATCTGATAAAACAGCCAGTGCAATTGTTGCAAGTTTACCAATGTGCAGATGTTAATGGAATTGGTATGCTCCAGGTGGTTGTGGAGCCTTGAAATATGAAACTATCAATAACCAGATATCTTTTGACACAGGTCATAGTGGCGGCATGTATGAAGGGATTAAAAAAAGGCATATCAATAAAGAAAACAGCTCAATTGAAAAGGCAGGAGAAGTCATCGGTGACTACAGTAAACAGTTGGAGAGATGGGTGGAACACTGCCTCTCGGGAGAACGCTGTTATATAGGAAGTTGCAGAATCCATAGAAAGCCTACTTGTCGTGGAGAGAGCTACATACTGAATCTACAGTGGAGAATCTTTGGATGGCAACATCCTGGACTCTGACATTTGTCTTTCTGATGCCAATGGTCAAACCAAATCCCTTTCAGATGTCAGAGAGTCTGTTCATTTGCTGCTGACATGTTCCTTGGTATGGAATATTATTGCGGCATCATCAGCATGGAGCAACTCTCTGATGAGGCCTTGATGCACCTTTGTCCTGGACCTCAGGTGAATAAGGCTGAACAGCTTTCCATCGGTTCTGGTATATGGGGAGACACTATCTGCAGAGGACATGAAGACAAATGTCAGCAACAAAGAGAAGAATATGCCAGAGTATTGGTTCCAGAACGCAACTTTGTTTGAATCCACTGTGGCTCTCCAACGGTTCTGATGTTTCAACATCAGAGCTGACCTTGCCGAACATGTGATCATGGAAAGAGGAGATCACTTTGAGCAGCTTCACTCAACAGCCAATTTTCTCCAGCAGATTAAATTAGACTGCTTCTGTTCACATAGCCGAGTGCCTTTCTGAGATTGATGAAGGTAAGGTATAGTGGTCTCCTTTGTTCATGGCAATTGTCCTGCAGCTTCCACACTGAGAAAATCATGTCAATTGTCGACATTCTAGTTCTGAAACCACACTGGGATTTAGGATAGTGTTCAGCCAGGATCTGCAGGCTGACACGGACAAAATGAGAAAATACTTTTCCCACAATGTCTCAATAGTTGATGAATTCGCTGTGGTTGCCCTTGTTCTTGTACAGAGTCACAATCTTTGCATCACACATACCCTGGGGCACTGCAGTCTCCCTTCAGCTGACACAGAATCTCATACAGGTGCTGCAGAGTACTGGTTTCCCATGCTTGATGAGTATGCCATTAGCACTTGGAGCCTAATCCGTGGCAAGCGAGTCAATAGCTCAATATCCAGCTCTGCCCATGACAGGTAGGCTTTCTATAGATTCTGCAACTTCCTATATAACAATGTTCTCCTGAGAGTACCAACTCAAGGTAGTGTTCCGCCCATCTCTCCAACTGTTTATTGCAGTCACTGATGACTTCTCCTGTGGCTGAAGACAAGGCTGGCAAAAATACACTTTACACATTTGCCAGCAGATGGTGAAACATAATAAACCATTCATCGATGGTGAAGTTATCAAGGACGCTTCGACAGTTGCTGCTGACACCTTGGCCAAAGACTTTAAAAATAAAGATGAAATTATGACAGCTATCAAGAGAGAAGGGTGGAATTGTTGTCCGAGGACATCTCAGCAAATTAATGTAGACTTATCATGCTGTGAATGTTTCTCACTGCAGTTTGATGAATCAGTAGTTATGACAGATATGGTCCAGCTGATTGAATGCAATGTGACCAAAAACAAAGACTCAACAACAAAAGAGGACTTTCTCACTCTTTTGCCACTCCACTCAAAGGGAGGACAAGAAGCGAGGATATTTACAACAAATTCAAAACTCATATGACTGAGAAAAACATTCCGATCAAGAAATTGGTTTCTTTCACACCGTGAAAGCGAGGTAGCAATGCAGGCTTTGTGGCACTTTGCACATATGATCCTGAGTTCTCCTTTGTCAATTAGAACTGTGTTATCTATCAACAAGTGGGAGCGAGCTGGGTTATTGACTTTTCTCATGTAATGACAGTTGTTGTCAAGATTGTCAACTCAATTCATGCCAAACATCTGCAAATTTGTTTGTTCAAACTGTTACTCGAGCTTCATGCCACCAATGGTGAGCTCATCCTTCATGCAGAGGTAAGGTGGTTAATTTGAGGAAAAGTCCTCCAGAGAGTTTTGGATCTGCTCCCTGAAATTGTCACCTTTCTTAAATTTGAGGTGTACAGCGAGCTGTCAGATAATGCATGGGTTGCTAGACTTGATATTTCTTACGGATATAAGTACAAAACTGAATGAACTGAATCACGGACTTTTAGGAGGGACAGAGACTTGTCACACATGATCAGTACAGAGAATGTGTTCAAGTTGAAAGTGGGCCTGTGGTCCTCCCAAATAAAGACACAGGCACTGGAGTGTGGTGACGAGGGAATTACTGAGCACTTCCCAAATCTGGAGACAAGGTTCCATCCAAACATCTTTGTCCCCCTGATCAAATTGGAAAACAAATTCAACAGACAATGTCAGGAGTTTGACAAGATTAAACAAATCACTATGCTTGTCTCACATCATTTTCTTCAAGTGGACATTGGAGAACCGACAGCAAAGTTTCGGCAGGTGTTTGAACAGAGCAGTGGCCTTGACGTAGAAATCATCACCATGCAAGATGACATAGAACTGAAAATTAGGTCAAGGGGCAAAGACTTTTGGGGATTTGTAAACAGAGACAAGTACCCTTTTCTGACATTCTGTGCACTCAAGGTGAAGGCATACTTTGGTTCACCTGTGAGATGGCTTTTTCCCAGATGAAAATGTCACTGATGCCATCTGATAGGCTGTATGAGACTGGCCATTTCAATCTACAACACAAACATCACAGCACTCCCAGAAAGTCAGAAAAGGTGAGTGTTATGCACGGCATACATTTTAGGGGGTTTTCGTAAAGTCGAATTTTTAAGAGCAGATCTTGTGCTGCATTTAGATTCTGAAAGTGATCTTGTGGCTTCAATAGGTTGGAGACCACTGTTGGAGAGTCCTGAGGATTGGGCATGTGTATCATAAACTTCAGTGCTTGCTTGAAACATGCAGTGCATACATTTCACACAGATCTTTTTAGATCTTTTGAGATTATTGCTTAAAATGCTAAAGGTTAAAGTTTATTTATTAGTGTCACAGGTGGGCTTACATTAACACTGCAATGAAGTTACTATGAAAATTCCCTCGTACCCACACTCAGGTACGCTGAGGGAGAATTTAGCATGGCCAATGTACCTAACCAGCATGTCTTTTGGACTGTGGGAGGAAACTGGAGCAACTGGAGGAAACCCACAGAGACACGAGGAGAATGTGCAGACTCCACATGGTCACCCAAGGTGGGAATCGTACCCGGGTCCATGGCGCTGTGAGGCAGCAGTGCTAACCACTGTGGCACTGCTGCCTCTGCTGTCTCCATGGCCGATTTGAATTCTGTGAACTTGAATTCATCCAAAATTTTACTGCCCGTTTACTAATGCATGTTAAGTGTCACATCTATTTCTCCTTTGAACACTGACCTGCATCAGCTCCCAGTCTGGTAATGCCTTTATTTCAAAATTAATTTTCTTGTTTTCAAGAGTGGGGAGCGAGCAGGAAAATTGAATTAAAGCCCAAAATAAGACATGAGTGTATTGAATAGTGGAGGACTTTTGAACACAAGAAATAGGAGCAGGAGTACATCTCCAGGGAGGGAGATAAAGAGGGATTTTAAAACGTATTTAGAAAGGTAACGAACAATGGAGAATTGGAACTGGGCAAGTATACAAACATTACTAACAAGATGCGAGGAGTCTGAGGCATGTGCCTCACCTGGAATCTTGTACTGACGTCCTGTCTGAAAGTTACAGGCACTTAAATTAAGATTAACTCCTGGGTTCCCTCTTTCTGATTAACTGTGGCATGTCCTGCCAGAAACTTAACAACGCTGCTATTATATCATACCCTACAGATCTGCCTCAACTTTCTTTCCTGATTTTGACAGTGTGAGGTTGGACATTGCACAGAAAAGTTCCCTTACTCCCTTCAGAATTAGAACCATAGGTGCATTGATAAACTGAGTTTCATTAATAATGCTTGCAGGCTTTTCAAGTTAATGTCTAATTCAGCACCATTCTTTCTGACTGGTTACTCAGTTGTCTTGTTAATTAAAATGCATCAGAACATAGCGATAGGAAGAGGATATTCAGCACCTCAAACCTGAACTCTATTTGCTTGCCTTTTCTCCATATTTTTTGATACTTGGGACAGGGTTTTCTGGCCACGCTCACCCTGAAACTGGAAAATCCTGCATGAGGTCAACGGATCTTTCCATGGTCTGCCTCTTGCCCACTACGATTTCTGTGATGGGCGGAACAGAAAAATCCACCTCCATGACCCAACAAAATGTATTAATTGCAGTTCTGAAATTTTCAATTGACCTAGCCCCTGCAGTCTTTTGCAAGAGAGAATTCCAGAATTCCATGAATCCTGGTATGCAAAGGGATTATTAACTGCACACTAACAAAAATGTAAGAACTATTTTCTTCAAATACATCAACAGATCCCCAGAGTCCCACTGGTGAGCAATAGGAAACAAGGCGATGGAGACTGAGGTTTCCAAATGTGCTGAGGAAGTATCACAGACACAAGAGAGTTGAGGAAAGCTGGAAAGGACCTACTGTAATGCTGTCGTGTTGCCATTCTACATGTCTTCTTCAGTGGCATCCACTATCCTCGAGGTTCTGCTGCAGGATTGAAGATTCGAGTGAGGGCTTGCACGGAACAGGCTAAACCTGTGTACCCATTTTGTGCAAGGGTCTTTAAACAGGCACAGAGTCTTCCTTGGCACATTAAAAGTGATCCAGTGCTGATTTCTGGTGGCCAGAAAAAGGCCAACAGCAAGGACTAACAAGGTGGCTATGCTGTTGACACGGTTTAGGTGTAATACCTTGCACCCAGAAATTGGGATAAATTGCGATACTTGTATGTGCAAAAATGGGGAAGACACATACCAATTTCTCTTCTAGCAAATATTTTTACTGTAAGTGGGTCATGCCAAGTACCAGAATGTTGCACCAGGCCCACAATGTGAAATAATGATGGCAGCAGAGTGAGGTGACTTTGTGCAAGCTGTCCCCAGCATACTCTCTAATTCAATCTTTTACTCTCGTTCTATGCTCTTAAACCTTAACTCTAACACCTTTAAATTGTCTAATAGTGTTCTCTTTGCTGATCTTTCTCTTCACCCTGTCTGGAATCTGCAACACCATATTCTGCAGCCTCTCCTTTCCTTCTACTCTATGTACTGCATTAACGATTCAGAAAGGGTGTCAGTGCAAGGTTCCAGTGAGGCATTTGCTTTAGGCTTGTGCAACTTGCCTCTTGTTAGTCATGTATGTATACTTGCTCACCTCCAATTCTCCATTGTTTGTTTTGCGCACGGGAAACAATGCTTTTCACTCTATCCCAATAATAAATCAAAATGTGAATTTTGTTTGATACCACTGCTCTAAAGTTCTGACACTAATTCTGTGCCAAAGTCTGTAGTTTTTGTTCCCCACAAGGAAAAATAAATTGCCAGCAAACATTTGGTCGATCTTCCTCAGCTGCAAACCCGCTATCCATTGCAAACACCACTGCAATGCCCAGGTTTGACGGGAATGTGTGTGCACTCTGCTCACAGGCAGCAGCTGGTCCCCAGGAGCCAGCCTACCGGCACTTGCCTCTTTCCCGCGGCAAGTGTCACCTGGCAACGAGCGTCACACAATAGCGTCGCCTATCCAATAAATAGCCGGGGGGGGGGGGGGGGGGAGATTTTACTTCATTCTTTAAAAATGAGGGCAAAAGTAGAAGCAGAAACACCAGCACGTCTGAAGTACAAAATAAGTCACAGTAATTGTATTTGAAATGTTTACTTATTTCCTCCTGTGTGTGAATACTGTTATATTTTCTGGTCTCCATCCCACACCGCCCCCCCCCCCGCCCCCCCCAAGTGTGGGTAATGAGCTGAGCCATTGTGACCGAGCAATGGCGCTGGGCAGGCGGTGACGGGGAGCCGGGACCATCCAGTTCAGTGTCGGCGCTGACCTGACACGTTGTGGCTGATTGATTTTTTGCACTGTATTTTTTTAAAAGAAAGAAAAACAGTTTCGAGGAATCGGTTCGTGTTCCTCATCCTGACTCTCCGTTTCTTGGCGACATCAAAGTTGAATCGGGAGCTTCGCGTGTGTGCGGGCGCGCGCAGGCGCGTTGGCCGACCTGCCGAGCCGCCATGTTGCAGACTCTGTACGAGAGGTCGGGGCTGAAAACGGTGACTGAAACTTTGGCGATATGGTGCGGCTACAAACCGGCCCCCCGGTCTCAGTTCGCCATCGTCTACGATTTCATGTACAACTTGCTGTCGTTCCTGTGGACCACGAACCTGGGCAACATCATCTTGCTGATCGCGATTTTGCTAATAGTCTGGGGCCTCGTGGTCTTGATCATGAAATTCGTGGGCAAGTTCATCCAATGGAAGAAGGAGGAGAAGTAAGAATAGCTTCCGTCGGCGGAACGGTCTGCTGGCGGGCAGCTAGAAGTGGACCAAAAATACAAAATTGTTTATTTTGATTGGAAGAATAAAAAGAAACATAGTACATAAATGATGAGATTGCAGAGCTCAGAGATACAGAGGAATCTGGTGTCTTAGTCATGATTCACAAAAGATTAATTTGCAGGTACAGCAGGTAATTAGGAAAGCAAATAGAATGTTATTGTTTAGTGTGAGGTGAATTGAATAAAAAAGTAGGGATGTGATGCTTCAACTGTACAGGGCATTGGTAAGATCACATCTAGAACACTATATGCAGTATTGGTCTCCTTATTTCAGGAAGGATGTAAATGTATTGGAAGCAGTTCAGAGAAGGTTTGATGAAGTAATACTTGAAACGGGAGGGTTGGACAAGCTCAGCTTGTGTCTGCAGGAGTTTAGAAGAATAATAGGCAGCTTATTTGAAGCATATAAGATTCTGAGGGATCTTGACAGGGTGGATGTGGAAAGGATGTTTCTTCTTATGCAGGAATCTAGAACTTGGGGGTCACTGAAAATTAATAAAACAATTGAACACTACAAAAGCCATCATGAATTCAATCGGTCAAGTTCTATGTCATTATGACTATATGTTTGCCATTTGGGCATCTTGCTCACCTTGCGTTAGGGAGAGCAACAAACTATTCAGCTATTCCATTCTTCACTCCCTTCAAGACACCAGATGAAGCTTTTTGGAATTTTAAAATGGCCTTTATTCAAGCTGTAGCTCAGCAAACAGCTTTCCACAATGTGGTCTACTGATCCCCAGAACAAAGGAATACAATGGTAATTATATCTTTAGGCTCAGCTGCAAGTAATTAACATGCATAAATCAAGATTGCACACGCCTCGAACGTGGAACAGTACAGCACAGAACAGGCCCTTCGGCCCACGATGTTGTGCCGAGCTTTCTCTGAAACCAAGATCAAGCTATCCCACTCCCTATCATCCTGGTGTGCTCCATGTCTATCCAATAACTGCTTAAATGTTCTAAAAGTGTCTGACTCCACTATCACTGCAGGCAGTCCATTCCACACCCCAACCACTCTCTGTGTAAAGAACCTACCTCTGATATCCTTCCTGTATCTCCCACCATGAACCCTATAGTTATGCCCCCTTGTAATAGCTCCATCCACCCGAGGAAATAGTCTTTGAACGTTCACTCTATCTATCCCCTTCATCATTTTACAAACCTCGATTAAGTCTCCCCTCAGCCTCCTCCGCTCCAGAGAGAACAGCCCTAGCTCCCTCAACCTTTCCTCATAAGACCTACCCTCCAAACCAGGCAGCATCCTGGTAAATCTCCTCTGCACTCTTTCCAGCGCTTCCACATCCTTTTTATAGTGAGGTGACCAGAACTGCACACAATATTCCAAATGTGGTCTCACCAAGGTCCTGTACAGTTGCAGCATAACCCCACGGCTCTTAAACTCCAACCCCCTGTTAATAAAAGCTAACACACGATAGACCTTCTTCACAGCTCTTTCCACTTGAGTGGCAACCTTTAGAGATCTGTGGATATGAACCCCAAGATCTCTCTGTTCCTCCACAGTCTTCAGAACCCTACCTTTGACCCTGTAATCCACATTTAAATTAGTCCTACCAAAATGAATCACCTCACATTTATCAGGGTTAAACTCCATTTGCCATTTTTCAGCCCAGCTTTGCATCCTATCTATGTCTCTTTGCAGCCTACAACAGCCCTCCACCTCATCCACTACTCTACCAATCTTGGTGTCATCAGCAAATTTACTGATCCACCCTTCAGCCCTCTCCTCTAAGTCATTAATAAAAATCACAAAGAGCAGAGGACCAAGCACTGATCCCTGCGGCACTCCGCTAGCAACCTGCCTCCAATCCGAAAATTTTCCATCGACCACCACCCTCTGTCTTCGATCAGACAGCCAGTTACCAATCCAATCGGCCAACTTTCCCTCTATCCCACACCTCCTCACTTTCATCATAAGCCGACCATGGGGGACCTTATCAAACGCCTTACTAAAATCCATGTATATGACATCAACTGCCCTACCTTCATCAACACACTTAGTTACCTCCTCAAAAAATTCTATCAAATTTGTGAGGCACGACTTGCTCTTCACGAATTCATGCTGACTATCCCGGATTAATCCGCATCTTTCTAAATGGTCGTAAATCCCATCTCTAAGGACCTTTTCCATCAATTTACCAACCACCGAAGTAAGACTAACCGGTCTATAATTACCAGGGTCAGTTCTATTCCCTTTCTTAAACAGAGGAACAACATTCGCCATTCTCCAGTCCTCTGGCACCATCCCCGTGGACAGCGAGGACCCAAAGATCAAAGCCAAACGCTCTGCAATCTCATCCCTTGCCTCCCAAAGAATCCTAGGATACATTTCATCAGGCCCAGGGGACTTATCGACCTTCAGTTTATTCAAAACTGCCAGGACATCCTCCCTCCGAACATCTATTTCCTCCAGCCTATTAGCCTGTAACACCTTCTCTTCCTCAAAAACATGGCCCCTCTCCTTGGTGAACAAAGAACAAGAACAAAGAACAATACAGCACAGGAACAGGCCCTTCGGCCCTCCAAGCCCGCGCCGCTCCCCGGTCCAGGATTGAATCCTGAATCCAGGATCCCCGCCCAATTTTCCAGCCTATCCACATACCAATATCCTATCCACCGAGCTGTCCCTCACAGCTACGATGCTTTTGTTCATTACAACCTATTAACTCACCCCCACCCCCCCATTCCAGACCATGTGATCTCCAGGGAGAGGCGAAAACCCAGAGTGAAAACCCCAGGGCCAATATGGGGGAAAAAAATCTGGGAAATTCCTCTCCGACCCCCTGAGGCGATCGAAACGAGTCCAGGAGATCACACTGGCCCTGATCGGAAAATGCTTCCCAACCCTATTCATTTCCACTTCCACGAACACCATATGAATTCCCTGCCCCCGAGACAGGTTCCCAACTATCCGCAGTCTCGCTCTGTACTGGCACCAGCAAGATGATCATGGAATGAATCCTTGAAACGAGAAACAAGGAACAATTAGCCCGCGCCGCTCCCTGGTCCAAACTAGACCACTCTTTTGTATCCCTCCATTCCCACTCCGTTCATATAGCTGTCTAGATAAGTCTTAAACGTTCCCAGTGTGTCCGCCTCCACCACCTTGCCCGGCAACACATTCCAGGCCCCCACGACCCTCTGTGTGAAGTATGTCCTTCTGATATCTGTGTTAAACCTCCCCCCCTTCACCTTGAACCTATGACCCCTCGTGAACGTCACCACCGACCCGGGGAAAAGCTTCCCACCGTTCACCCTATCTATGCCTTTCATAATTTTATACACCTCTATTAAGTCTCCCCTCATCCTCCGTCTTTCCAAGGAGAACAACCCCAGTTTCCCCAATCTCTCCTCATAACCAAGCCCCTCCATACCAGGCAACATCCTGGTAAACCTCCTCTGTACTCTCTCCAAAGCCTCCACGTCCTTCTGGTAGTGTGGCGACCAGAACTGGACGCAGTATTCCAAATGCGGCCGAACCAACGTTCTATACATCTGCAACATAAGACCCCAACTCTTATACTCTATGCCCCGTCCTATAAAGGCAAGCATGCCATATGCCTTCTTCACCACCTTCTCCACCTGCGACGTCACCTTCAAAGATCTGTGGACTTGCACACCCAGGTCCCTCTGCGTCTCTACACCCTTTATGGTTCTTCCATTTATCGTGTAGCTCCTCCCTACATTATTCCCACCAAAATGCATCACTTCGCATTTATCAGGATTGAACTCCATCTGCCATTTCCTTGCCCAAATTTCCAGCCTATCTATATCCTTCTGTAGCCTCTGACAATGTTCCTCACTATCTGCAAGTCCTGCTAGTTTTGTGTCGTCCGCAAACTTACTGATCACCCCAGTTCCTCCTTCTTCCAGATCATTTATATAAATCACAGACAGCAGAGGTCCCAATACAGAGCCCTGCGGTACACCACTAGTCACAGGCCTCCAGCCGGAAAAAGACCCTTCCACTACCACCCTCTGTCTTCTATGACCAAGCCAGTTCTCCACCCATCTAGCCACCTCCCCCTTTATCCCATGGGATCCAACCTTTTTCACTAGCCTACCATGAGGGACTTTGTCAAACGCTTTACTAAAGTCCATATAGACAACATCCACGGCCCTTCCTTCGTCAACCATTTTGGTCACTTCTTCAAAAAACACCACCAGGTTAGTGAGGCATGACCTCCCTCTCACAAAACCATGTTGACTATCGTTAATGAGTTTATTCCTTTCTAAATGCGCATACATCCTATCTCTAAGAATCTTCTCCAACAACTTCCCCACCACGGACGTCAAGCTCACCGGCCTATAATTACCCGGGTTATCCTTCCTACCCTTCTTAAATAACGGGACCACATTGGCTATCCTCCAATCCTCTGGGACCTCACCTGTGTCCAGTGACGAGACAAAGATTTGCGTCAGAGGCCCAACGATTTCACCTCTCGTCTCCCTGAGCAGCCTTGGATAGATTCCATCAGGCCCTGGGGATTTGTCAGTCTTTATATTCTCTAACAAACCTAACACTTCCTCCTTTGTAATGGAGATTTTCTCCAACGGTTCAACACTCCCCTCCGAGACACTCCCAGTCAACACATCCCTCTCCTTTGTGAATACCGACGCAAAGTATTCATTTAGGATCTCCCCTACTTCTTTGGGCTCCAAGCATAAGTCCCCACTTTTGTCCCTGAGAGGTCCGATTTTTTCCCTAACAACCCTTTTGTTCCTAACGTATGAATAAAATGCCTTGGGATTCTCCTTAATCCTGTCTGCCAAGAACATTTCGTGACCCCTTTTTGCTCTTCTAATTCCCCGTTTGAGTATTTTCCTACTTTCATTGTACTCCTCCAGAGCTCCCTCCGTTTTTAGCTGCTTGGACCTAACATACGCCTCTCTTTTCCTTTTGACCAGTCCCTCAATTTCCCTGGTTATCCACGGTTCTCTAATCCTACCCTTCCTATCCTTCTTTTTTACAGGCACATGCTTGTCCTGTAGCCCTAACAACCGTTCCTTAAAAGACTGCCACATACCAGATGTGGATTTACCCTCAAACAGCCTCTCCCAATCAAGACCTGCCAATTTCTGCCTGATCCCAATAAAGTTAGCCTTCCCCCAATCCAACACCTTACCCTTGGGACACCGCTCATCCTTTTCCATCACTATCCTAAAGCTAACAGAATTGTGCTCACTATTTGCCACATGTTCCCCAACCAAAACTTTGAAGACCTGACCGGGCTCATTCCCCAGTACCAGGTCCAGTATAGCCCCCTCTCTAGTTGGGCTGTCCACATATTGTTCCAACGAACCCTCCTGTACACATTTTACAAATTCCTCCCCATCCAGAGTCCCTGCCCTCAGCGATTTCCAGTCTATACCAGGGAAATTGAAGTCTCCCACTACAACAACCCTATATTTCCTGCACCTATCCAGTATCTCCTGACATATCCATTCTTCCACTTCCCTTGGGCTGTTGGGGGGCCTGTAGTACACCCCCAACATAGTGACTGCGCCTTTCCTGTTTCTAAGCTCCACCCAGAGTGACTCGCTACACGACTCCTCCGAATTGTCCTCCCTCTGCACCGCTGTAATATGCTCTCCAACCAATACCGCTACTCCCCCACCTCTTTTGGCCCCTCCTCTGTCTCGCCTAAAACACTTGTACCCTGGAATATTCAGCTGCCAGTCCTGTCCCTCTTTCAACCAAGTCTCTGTCACCGCAACCACATCCAAATTCCTCGTGCGCATTAAGGCCCCAAGTTCGTCTGTTTTACCTGCTACGCTCCTTGCATTGAAGTATAAGCACTCCAGACCCCCAGGCTCAGTGAGGTCGTCCTCCCCCAGAGTGCTCTTCTTCTTTGCCAGCCTTGTCCCAGCCCCAAGCTCGTCCCCAGCCACCACACTTATAGACCTAATATTTTGATCCCCACCCCCCGCCATACTAGTTTAAATCCCCCCGAACTGCACTAGCAAAGCTCCCAGCCAGGATATTTGTGCCCTTCCAACTTAGTTGTGACCCCTCCCTCTTGTACAGGTGCCATCCTCTCCTGAAAACCTCCCATTGGTCTATGAAAATAAAGCCCTCCCTCCTGGACCAGTCCTTTAGCCAGGCATTCATTTGAACCAACTCCCTATTCTTAGCCTCACTGGCACGAGGCATTGGGAGCAGCCCAGAGATGGCCACCCTAGTGACCCTACTTTTTAACCTATTTCCCAACTCCCTGAATTGCTCTCTTAGGACCCCCCTACTCTTCCTATCTACGTCATTTCCACCAATGTGTATAATGACATCCGTTTCTTTATCTTCCCCTTTTAATATGCCTCCTATCCGCTCGGAGACATCCGTGACCCCAGCACCAGGTAGGCAGACTACCATCCTGGAGTCCCGTTCGCCCCCACAGAATCGCCTGTCTGTGCCTCTAACTGATGCATCCCCCACCACGATCGCTCTCCTAACCCCTCTCTTCCCTTTCCGGGCCACAGAGCCTGACTGTGTGCCGGTGACCTGGTCACTGTGTCTTACCCCTGGAGAGGCACACTCCTCCACACTATCTAAAACAATATACCTGTTTTGGAGTGGGACAACTACAGGTGACCCCTCTTCTAACTGTCCACTCCTCTCCCCTCTCACACCTGTCACCAAGCCCTTCCTATTTTGAGAGACCACCACTGGAGTCCTCCCTTGTACTTTACCCTTCTGCCCTTTACTCCTCCTAACTGTGACCCACGTGTCATTCTCCCGATGCCCCGGTGTAACTAGTTGCCTATAACTGCTGTCCCTGACTAGGCTAAGGTCAGCGATCTGCAGCTCCAGTTCCCTAACACGGTCCCTCAAGAGCTGCAGTTCCACGCACCTGGCACATATGTGAACCTCTGGGAAGCTAGGTGTTTGCAGGAACTCCCACATCGGAAGCACTGAACTGGCCGATCACTCATACCTGCCCTTATCCTTTATAGGGTTCGGTAAAAAATAACTAGCCCTGCCTCGCCCTTTCAGCCTAAGCCCTGTGAGCCAAAGCCCTTATGGTGCACACTCTGCTACCCACTCACTCCACTGCCCACTCCCCACGCTGCCCGCTGTATAGTGCATACGGCTTTTTATGCTCCCGGCGAACCCCCCAAGTAACTGCCTTTTATACTAAGACTCAACCTCCCAGAATCCCCTTCAGCTGACCTCACTTCCTCAATTCAAAACCCTGAAAAAAGCCCGCGAAATATACTAGGAATACCCTTAAATGAATAAATGAATAATTAAATCACTTCTTAGCTTACTCTCAGCACTCCTGCTAAGACTCTCTCCCCCAGTCTCACTCCAGTTAAACAAAGAGATCGAACCCCCCAGGTAACTGCCTTTTATACTAAGACTCAACCTCCCAGAATCCCCTTCAGCTGACCTCACTTCCTCAATTCAAAACCTTGAAAAAAGCCCGCGAAATATACTAGTGTGGTGAACCATCGTTGGTTACCACTGTGGGTTATTCCTATGTTACTGTTGGGTTAGGGGGTTGCCACTCTAGGGCTTGTATAATGTTGTTGGGTTAGGGTGTTTACCTGTGGTAGATGTTGTTGTGGCACATCCCGGTCGGGCCCCGCCTCCTGGGGAGAGGTATAAGACCCTCTGCTCCGGCGGGACCCCTCCAGTCTGAACTGGTGTACTCGTGTTAGTTAGTTCCATTGTTTGCTAATAAAAGCCTTCAATAGCTGAAGCCTTGTTCCACGTGCTTGATTGTCGCGCATCAATTTTATTAGCAAACATAAAACTCTCAACAGTAAAAAGGGAGTATGGAACAAATATTAAAACCAGAACGTCTGGCGCTGGACCCACGTGCGGTCGGTGCCGCTAACACCTTCGACCACTGGTGGAAGTGTTTCGAAGACTACCTGGCAGCCTCTGTAGCTGTTACTACAGACAACGACAAACTCCAGGTCCTCCACGCGAGGGTAAGCGACACGATTTATCTTGCGATTCGTGCGGCCACCACTTACCCGAGGGCCATCGAGCTCTTGAAGAAACGATACACGAGACCACCCAACGAGATACACGCTCGTTACCTCCTCGCTACACGACGTCGGCAGTCGGGCGAAACCATGGAGGACTACGCCAATGAGCTCTTGCAGCTTGCCAGGGGTTGCGATTGTAAAGACGTGTCAGCAGAGCAATATATGTACGACCTCGCCCGAGATGCGTTCGTAGCAGGGGTAGGGTCCTCGTACATCCGGCTTAAGTTACTAGAGAAAGGGAACCTCAACTTGACCCAAGCGATGGAGATGGCTGAGGTGCTGGAAGCAGCGTCGAAAAGCTTGGCTCTGTACCCCGAAGACCACGTGGAGACAACGTGGCAAGAGCAAGCACAAATCCCTCCTCGCCCCACGGGCTCGCGCTCCCATATCGATCCGACGACGGCGGCAGCTCCAGGCGGCCAGCGATGCTATTTTTGCGGCGGAGCCAAGCATTCACGGCAACAGTGTCCTGCAAAAACGGCAATCTGCAGCCAGTGTGGTAAAAAGGGCCACTATGCTAAAGTTTGCAGGTCGAAGCCCAAAAACGGCAGTGCAGCCTGTGACCCTCCAGAGCGGAGACAATCTCCTTCGGCGTCGCAGTACCCACGAGGTCCGACCACGTGCGAATCCAGGACGGCGCCATCGTGGCTGACGGAGGAGGAGGAAGACCACCAGGAGTCGCTACGTTTGGCGCCCTCACCCACGTGCGATTCATGGGGGCGGCCATCATGGTCAACGACGACTAGGAGCGAGCAGCAGGGGTCCTCAGCATCAACCTCGGCTGCATGCAGTGACGCCCAGGGGCCAACGGTGGCGTCGATCTCTCTGGACCAGACAAAGCACCACAGGCTTGATAATTCCATGATGAACATCAAGGTAAATGGTCGTACTGTGTATTGTCTGTTTGACAGTGGGAGCACCGAGAGTTTTATTCACCCTGACACTGCAAAAAGGTGTGGACTCCGGGTTCTACCTGCCAAACAGACAATTTCCATGGCATCACGGTCCCGGTCTGTACCGATCCAAGGACGGTGTATGGTAACCCTAGAGGTACAGGGCACAATTTACGAGCAATACAGGCTCCTTGTGTTACCGCACCTTTGTGCGCCAATTCTCCTCGGACTAAATTTTATGGTCCACATGAAGAGTGTGATCCTACAGTACGGTGGGCCACTCCCTTCACTGGCAGTAGGGAATCAGCCGCAGCCTCCAAATTGCCCAAAGCGCCCCGCGTGCAATCTTTCCACACTAAAAATCACCACACCTTCTTTATTTAAGAATCTGGTACCAGGCTGCAAGCCCATCGCTACTAAGAGTAGGTGTTACAGCGCTGAAGACCGGATCTTTATCAGATCTGAGGTTCAGCGGCTCCTCAAGGAAGGGATCATACAGGCCAGTGCTAGTCCGTGGAGAGCGCAGGTCGTGGTGGTTAAAAGCGGGAACAAACCTCGGATGGTCATCGACTACAGTCAGACCATTAACCGTTATACGCAGCTGGATGCGTATCCTCTCCCGCGCATTTCTGATATGGTCAATCAGATTGCGCAGTACCGGGTGTTCTCTACCATAGACCTTAAGTCCGCCTACCATCAACTCCCCATCCGCCCAGAGGACCGACAGTACACGGCTTTTGAGGCGGATGGTCGTCTATACCATTTTCTCAGGGTTCCATTTGGTGTCACCAATGGGGTCTCGGTCTTCCAGCGTGCTATGGACCGAATGGTGGACCAGAACGGGTTGCGGGCTACCTTCCCGTACCTGGATAACGTCACCATCTGCGGCCATGACCAGCAGGACCATGACACGAATCTCCAACACTTTCTGCGCACTGCATCTCGCCTGAATCTGACCTATAACAGGGAGAAGTGCGTATTCCGTACGCGCAGGTTAGCTATCCTTGGATACGTGGTGGAAAACGGGGTCATCGGCCCTGATCCAGACCGTATGCGCCCCCTTACTGAACTTCCCTTGCCCGCTAGCACAAAAGCACTGAGGAGATGCCTCGGCTTCTTTTCGTATTATGCGCAGTGGGTCCCCAACTACGCGGACAAAGCTCGTCCGCTCATCAAGTCCACGACCTTCCCACTCACGCCGGAGGCCCAATTGGCCTTCAAGGCTTTGAAAAGTGACATTGCGAAAGCCACGATGCACGCGGTGGATGAATCCATCCCTTTCCAGGTGGAAAGTGATGCATCTGATTTCGCCCTAGCCGCCACACTAAACCAGGCAGGCAGGCCCGTCGCGTTCTTTTCCCGCACCCTTCAAGGCCCCGAAATTCGGCACTCAGCGGTGGAGAAGGAGGCTCAGGCCATTGTGGAGGCCGTCAGACACTGGCGCCATTACCTGGCGGGGAAGCGGTTCACCCTGATCACGGATCAACGATCCGTGGCGTTTATGTTCAGTAACACGCAGAGGGGCAAGATCAAGAACGATAAGATCTTGCGGTGGAGAATTGAGCTCTCCACCTATAATTACGATATTATGTATCGTCCAGGGAAGCTCAATGAGCCCTCGGATGCCCTCTCGCGCGGAACATGCGCCATCATGCAGGAGGACCGCTTGAAGGCCCTCCACAATGACCTGTGCCATCCTGGAGTCACCCGACTCTACCACTTCGTAAAAGCCCGCAACCTGCCCTACTCGGTGGAGGATGTCAGGTCAGTGACGAGAAGCTGTCGGATTTGCGCGGAATGCAAACCGCACTTTTATCGACCGGACCGGGCACAATTGGTCAAAACCACTCGCCCCTTCGAGAGGCTGAGTGTGGATTTTAAGGGCCCCCTTCCCTCAACGGACCGGAATGTCTATTTTCTCAATATAATAGATGAGTACTCACGGTTCCCGTTTGTTGTCCCCTGTGCGGACACGTCGACTGCCACAGTGATTAAGGCATTCAGTGATCTTTTACCCTGTTCGGGTACCCCTGCTACATACATAGCGACAGGGGCTCGTCGTTCATGAGTAACGACTTGAGGCAATTCCTGCTCTCATACGGGATTGCCTCTAGTAGAACCACGAGCGACAACCCTAGGGGTAACGGACAGGTGGAGAGGGAGAATGCTACAGTCTGGAAGGCTGTCCTACTGGCGCTGAAATCCAGGGGCCTTCCAGTCTCCCGTTGGCAGGAGGTCCTTCCAAATGCGCTTCATTCCATCCGCTCCCTCCTGTGTACGGCAACCAATGCTACTCCCCACGAGAGGATGTTCTCATTCCCTCGGAAGTCGTCCTCGGGGATCTCCTTACCAGCCTGGTTGACGTACCCAGGACCCGTCCTTCTGCGGCGACATGTGAGGGCCCGCAGGTCCGACCCCTTGGTCGAACCGGTCCAACTCCTCCACGCCAACCCTCAGTATGCCTATGTGGCATATCCTGACGGGCGAGAGGACACAGTCTCCATCCGAGACCTGGCGCCCGCTGGGGACGTAGCAACTCCTGTCGCTCCCATACCCCCTGTCACGAATCCCCTATCACTTATTTCTTCCCCAGACGTGGCGCGGTCAGCACCGGGACCAGTGCATAACAGTTATACTCCCATGTACAGCTTGCCTGAGACTCGGAGATCGGCGCCACCACAGAAGGTTCCAGGATCCCCTGCACCATCGCCTCACCAGGGTCAACCGGCCCGGGAGTCCTCGAGGGGACAGCCGGACGCTGTTTTGGAGAGAACGCCACCGCAAGCACCTGCTCCGGTGTCGCAACCGGTGTTGAGGAGATCACAGCGACGGTGCGGTCCTCCAGACCGTCTGGACTTGTGAATTTTGTACATATGTGACCTGATTTCGCACCCCGCCGGCCTTTGTTTTTAAAGGAGGGGTGAATGTGGTGAACCATCGTTGGTTACCACTGTGGGTTATTCCTATGTTACTGTTGGGTTAGGGGGTTGCCACTCTAGGGGTTGTATAATGTTGTTGGGTTAGGGTGTTTACCTGTGGTAGATGTTGTTGTGGCACATCCCGGTCGGGCCCCGCCTCCTGGGGAGAGGTATAAGACCCTCTGCTCCGGCGGGACCCCTCCAGTCTGAACTGGTGTACTCGTGTTAGTTAGTTCCATTGTTTGCTAATAAAAGCCTCCAATAGCTGAAGCCTTGTTCCACGTGCTTGATTGTCGCGCATCAACTAGGAATACCCTTAAATGAATAAATGAATAATTAAATCACTTCTGAGCTTACTCTCAGCACTCCTGCTAAGACTCTCTCCCCCAGTCTCACTCCAGTTAAACAAAGAGATCGAACCCCCCAAGTAACTGCCTTTGATTCTAAGACTCAACCTCCCAGAATCCCCTTCAGCTGACCTCACTTCCTCAATTCAAAACCCTGAAAAAAGCCCGCGAAATATACCAGGAATACCCTTAAATGAATAAATGAATAATTAAATCACTTCTGAGCTTACTCTCAGCACTCCTGCTAAGACTCTCTCCCCCAGTCTCACTCCAGTTAAACAAAGAGATCGAACTCCCCAGGGAACTGCCTTTTATACTAAGACTCAACCTCCCAGAATCCCCTTCAGCTGACCTCACTTCCTCAATTCAAAACCCTGAAAAAAGCCTGCGAAATATACTAGGAATACCCTTAAATGAATAAATGAATAATTAAATCACTTCTTAGCTTACTCTCAGCACTCCTGCTAAGACTCTCTCCCCCAGTCTCACTCCAGTTAAACACTGAAGAAAAGTATTCATTCATCACCTCGCCTATCTCTACTGACTCCATACACAAGTTCCCACTACTGTCCTTGACCGGCCCTAACCTCACCCTGGTCATTCTTTTATTCCTCACATAAGAGTAAAAAGCCTTGGGGTTTTCCTTGATCCGACCCGCCAAGGACTTCTCGTGTCCCCTCCTAGCTCTCCTAAGCCCCTTTTTCAGCTCATTCCTTGCTAACTTGTAACCTTCAATCGAGCCATCTGAACCTTGTTTCCTCATCCCTACATAAGCTTCCCTCTTCCTTTTCACAAGACCTTCCACCTCTTTCGTGAACCATGGTTCCCTCACTCAGCCATTTCCTCCCTGCCTGACAGGGACACACCTATCAAGGACATCCAGTATTTGTTCCTTGAAAAAGTTCCACTTTTCATTAGTTCCTTTCTCTGACCGTTTCTGTTCCCAACTTATGCCCCCTAATTCTTGCCTAACCGCATCATAATTACCTCTCCCCCAATTGTAAACCTTGCCCTGCCGTACGGCCCTATCCCTCTCCATTGCAATAACAAAAGACACCGAATTGTGGTCACTATCTCCAAAGTGCTCTCCCACAACCAAATCTAACACTTGGCCCAGTTCATTTCCCAGTACCAAATCCAATGTGGCCTCACCTCTTGTCGGCCTATCCACATATTGTGTCAGGAAACCCTCCTGCACACACTGCACAAAAACTGCCCCATCCAAACTATTTGACCTACAAAGGTTCCAATCAATATTTGGAAAGTTAAAGTCCCCCATGACAACTACCCTGTGACCCCCACACATATCCATAATCTGCTTAGCAATTTCTTCCTCCACATCTCTATTGCTATTTGGGGGCCTATAGTAAACTCCTAACAACGTGACCGCTCCTTTCCTATTTCTAACCTCAGCCCATATTACCTCAGTGTGCAGATCCCCCTCGAAGTGCCTTTCCACAGCTGTTAAACTATCCCTGATTAACAGTGCCACTCCTCCACCTCTTTTACCCGCTTCCCCACACTTACTGAAACATCTATACCCCGGAACGTCCAACAACCATTCCTGTCCTTGTTCTACCCACGTCTCCGTAATGGCCACAACATCGTAGTCCCAAGTACCAATCCACGCCCCAAGTTCATCTACCTTGTTCTGGATGCTCCTTGCATTGAAGTAGACACACTTCAACCCACCTTCCTGTCTACCGGTACCCACCCTTGACCCTGATACCTTCCCCAATACCTCACCACCCTCACTGACTTCTGGACTACAACTCCTTTTCCCAATCCCCTGACAAATTAGTTTAAAGCCCCCTGAAGAGCCGTAACAAATTTCCCTCCTAGGATATCAGTGCCCCTCTGGTTCAGGTGCACCCTGTCCTGTTTGTACAGGTCCCACCTTCCCCAGAATGTGTTCCAATTATCCAAGTATCTGAAACCCTTCCTCCTACACCATCCCTGCAACCACATGTTTAACTGCACTCTCTCCCTGTTCCTCAACTCCCTATCACTTGGCACCGGCAACGTACCAGAGATGACCACATGTTTTGTCTTGGCTCTCAGCTTCCAGCCCAGCTCCAGAAATTCCTGCTTTAAATCCCCGTCCCTTCTCTTACCTATGTCATTGGTACCAATGTGTACCACGACTTGTGACTGTTTCCCCTCCCCCTTCAGAATCCGGAAAACACGGTCTGAGACGTCACGGACCTTGGCATCCGGTAGGCAACATACCATCCGTGAGTCTCTTTTGCTGCCACAGAACCTCCTATCTATCCCTCTAACTAACGAGTCCCCAATAACTATTGCCCTCTCGCTCTGCCCCTTACCCTCCCAAGCCACAGAGACAGACACAGTGCTGGAGATCCTCTCACTGCGGCTCACCACTGGTATGTCATCCCCCTCAACCGTATCCAAAGCGGAATACTTGTTGCTAAGGGGAACCCTGCACGGACTGCTTCCTCCCAGCCCCTCTCACCGTCACCCATCTGTTTTCATTCCTCGGAGTAACTGTATTCCTAAAGCTTCTGTCTATGGCCACCTCTGCGTCCCTAATGATCCTAAGTTCATCCAACTCCAGCTCCAGTTCCCTAGCACGGTTTTGGAGGAGCTGCAGATGGGTACACTTCCCACAGGTGTAATCAGCAGGGACACTGTCGTCGTCCCTCACCTCAAACATAGTGCAAGAGGAACATAGCACTGCCTGCACACCCATCCCCTCTAGATGCCTTGCCAGTACCAGGTAGAAAGTGCAAAAATGAATTAAACTCACCCCTGCTCGCCCTTTCTGCCTAGGCCCTGTGAGCCAAAGCCTTATAGCTCACACTCTGCTTCCCACTCACTCCACAGCCCGCTCCTGACGCTGCCCACTGTATACTGCAGCCTACCTTTTATGCTTCACGCGCCTAAAAAAAACCTTCCCAGACTCCTGAGCAGCCCACTTCCAGTTTTCACTTTAAACTTAAAATACTACTGCAAAAGTAAAGGCCAAAAAAAAACACACACTAGCTGACTAATTAAATAAATAAACAATTCAATTAGTCTCTGACCAGCACTGCTGCCTCCAATCACTCCCTCTCAGCTTGCTCCAGTGGAACAATGAGGGGGAACCTCCCAGGTAACTGACTTTTAAAGTTAAAATAAAAACCCTTCCCAGACTCCTTAGCAGCCCACTTCCAGTTTTCACTTTAAACTTAAAATACTGCTGCAAAAGTAAAGGCCAAAAAAAACCACACACGAGCTGACTACTTCAATAAATAAACTCATTCGAAAGTAATCAATATCCAATCCTAACTAATAGTTCTGATCACTTCTTTCATTTCCCACAGTGTGTTTAACCAATTACAACAACTCTCCACTTGCCTAATTACAATATCCAATCATTAACATGGCACATACACAGAGCTATATTATCAATAAATACATGCTTATGGTCCTGGACTGTCTGGCACCTGGGTACTTCTTTCTGGTACCAACCAAATAAACAAACTCAAACTAACTTAGGGACAAAATTAAAAGGAGCAGCTCCCGAAAAGGAGGGGGAGCAGCCCGAACAAAAAACAAAGTCAAAAGAAAACTGAAAACATCAAATTAAAATGTGATTGCCGGAGTCTATTATACACCCCAGCCCCTGCGGTGCCCAGCGGGCACGGAAGGAGTCAACTGCACCCGCAGACACTGCATGTTCCCTCTCCAGGGACACCTGGCCATGAATATAGCCGCGTTAGAGGGGCAGAGAGTCGGGATGGACGACCCCATCAATCGCCCGCTGCCCGGACCTATTGATAGCTCGCCTTGCCAGGCCCAGGAGCAGGTTCACGAGGAAGTCATCCTCCCGACCCGCCCCCCCCTCCGCACCAGGCTGGCACCCTGGGTAGTGACTTATGACTCATATCAAAACACACTGCAGTCCTGGGCTGTTATAAGAAGGCAGTGATATATGCAGTTACAGCCTTTTTTGTTGTCCCTCAGAGCCCTGTGTTCATTATTTTTGCAGCTGTACCTTGCAGCTCTAGCAGTCTCCCAGCCTTTGTTGCATTGAATAATTTTAACCCTTTCAACTTGCCAGGCCCCAGAAGATCACTAAAGACCTTCCTGAATTGTACTCTGGTCCCGCTTCGTCTGACAGACAGGACGCCACCTGCCACTCCGAAGAAATCAAATTATTTCTGCAAACTCTTACCGCACCCCAGAAGATCCAGCAAGGCTTTGATGAATTGTGAGTCCACGCTTCCGTAACAGAATTCCGTATTGCTGCTCTTTACTCTTACATACTCGGTAATGATAGTCTGCCTACAGTCACATTAATGGCTAACAAATGCCCTTTAAATTAGCCTTGCCATGTCTCGCTACCACCTCCCGAATATACCTGCCCCCCCTAATTGGATGGCAATCAACAAGGACAAGTCACTAATTGGTTGCCTCATGCAAAGTTTTGCTGAATGCCATGCAACAACCTTGAGTGAAGTTGGGACCCAGGAATTATTCCAATATCAGTTTTGCAACACAGCCGGTAATATCCAACCCTATAAGAATGGAACTGGCAATATTTATAAAAGAGAGTTTAGAGATGGGTGATGTGGACAAAGAAGGGGCACAGACAGCTCTTGGAGTGGCTGGAGCTCAAAGATTTAAAAAACCGTGTTAAATTAGTAGGATAGAACACTGGCAACCAAATTGTGGGAGGGAAATGGAAGAGAAAATCAGAAGTCAGATTAGAGAGATGAAGAGGAAAAACAATTATTGTTCTGGGAGATCTTCATTACCCGCTTATTAATTGAGACAAGGAGATAAAGAAAAGGGAACTGAAATCCTCAAGTACTTGCAGGACTGAAGATTGGCTTATGGAGAGCTCATTTTTAAAGGGGAAACAGAACTAATTCAGGTAATTACAGCCCAGCTCGCATCACATCTGTGAGAGGGACATTTTTAGAGTGTCTAATTCAGAATTAAATTACGAGCAATGCAGATAAAGGGAAAATAGAATGGGCCAGGATTGATTTCAAAAGGGATGATTGTGCTTGACAAACTTCTCAGAGTTTGTTGAGTAGGTTCCAGGTTTGGTAGATGGGGAATTACAGAGAACGAAGTGTAGACTTCAAATATTTTGACAATGTCTCTACAGGAGCTTTCTGTCTCGTAAGATGATTGTTTGAGCCGTGGTGGTCAACTCTGTGTTAAGTATTTCCTGGTGTGGCTTCGAAACCCCATTTGACATGGTAATCTCTGCTGCAATTGCTGTAGTGGAAGACCGAGAAGGTTGAGAAGTTGTACGATTCACTGGCCTCTGTTTTCTCTGGATCCTCCTCTTATCCAGCTGAGCTTTTTGGTTCTGTTCATCTTTTTCAATGCCCTTCCAAACAATCAGCCTCCAGAGGTCATGGCGATGAGCGAGTGTCTCCCAGTTATCAGCGACAATATCCACCATCATCATATCTTCCTTGCGAGTGTCCTTGTACTGGAGGTATGGACACCTAACAGGCCGTGACCCAGTGGCCAATTCATGATACAAATGGTCCTTGGCTATACAACTGTCATCCATCTGATAAAACAGCCAGTGCAATTGTTGCTAGTTTACCAAAGTGCAGATGTTAATGGAATTGGTATGCTCCAGGTGGTTGTGGAGCCGAGAAATATGAAACTATCAATAACCAGATATCTTTTGACACAGATCATAGTGGCGGCATGTATGAAGGGATTAAAAAAAGGTCTATCAATAAAGAAAACAGCTCTATTGAAAAGACAGGAGAAGTCATCGGTGACTACAGTAAACAGTTGGAGAGATGGGTGGAACACTACCTCGAGGGAGAACGCTGTTATATAGGAAGTTGCAGAATCCATAGAAAGCCTACTTGTCATGGAGAGAGCTACATACTGTATCTACAGTGGAGGATCTTTGGATGGCAACATCCTGGACTCTGACATTTGTCTTCCTGATGCCAATGGTCAAACCAAACCCCTTTCAGATGTCAGAGAGTCTGTTCATTTGCTGCTGACATGTTCCTTGGTATGGAATACTATTGCACGGAAGGCGTCAACTGCACCCGCAGACACTGCATGTTCCCTCTCCAGGGACACCTGGCCATGAATATAGCCGTGTTAGAGGGGCAGAGAGTCGGGATGGACGACCCCATCAATCGCCCGCTGCCTGGACCTATTGATAGCTCGCCTTGCATCTGCGCTGTCGTGTGTCGTGAAGGCCGCCTTGGAGAACGCTTACCTGAAGATCCAAGGCTGAATGCCCGTGACTGCTGAAGTGCTCCCCCAGGAGCAGGTTCACGAGGAAGTCATCCTCCCGACCCGCCCCCCTCCGCACCAGGCTGGCACCCTGGGTAGTGACTTATGATTCATATCAAAACACACTGCAGTCCTGGGCTGTTATCAGAACAGTAAGAAGTCTCACAACACCAGGTTAAAGTCCAACAGGTTTATTTGGTCGCAAATACCATAAGCTTTCGGAGCACAGCTCCTTCGTCAGATGGAGTGGATATCTGTTCTCAAACAGTGCAAACAGACACAGAAATCAAATTACAGAATACTGATTAGAATGCAAATCTCTACAGCCAGCCAGGTCTTAAATGTACAGACAATGTGGGTGGAGGGAGCATTCAACACAGGTTAAAGAGATGTGTATTGTCTCCAGACAGAACAGCTAGTGAAATTCTGCAAGTCCAGGAGGCACGCTGTGGGGGTTACTGATAATGTGACATAAATCCAACATCCCGGTTTAGGCCGTCCTCATGTGTGCGGAACTTGGCTGTCAGTTTCTGCTCAGCGACTCTGCGCTGTCGTGTGTCGTGAAGGCCGTCTTGGAGAACGCTTACCTGAAGATCCAAGGCTGAATGCCCGTGACTGCTGAAGTGCTCCCCCACAGGAAGAGAACAGTCTTGCCTGGTGATTGTCGAGCGGTGTTCATTCATCCGTTGTCGTCCCGTCTGCATGGTTTCCCCAATGTACCATGCCTCGGGACATCCTTTCCTGCAGCGTATCAGGTAGACAACGTTGGCCGAGTTGCAAGAGTAGGTACCGTGTACCTGGTAGATGGTGTTCTCACGTGAGATGATGGCATCCGTGTCGATGATCCGGCACGTCTTGCAGAGGTTGCTGTGGCAGGGTTGTGTGGTGCCGTGGTCACTGTTCTCCTGAAGGCTGGGTAGTTTGCTGCGGACAATGGTCTGTTTGAGGTTGCGTGGTTGTTTGAAGGCAAGAGGTGGGGGTGTGGGTCACTGAAACAACTATATGATGACATCAACAAGTTCCATCCCACCATCAGACTCACCATGGACTACTCTCCGGAATCGCTTGCATTCTTGGACACACGCATCTCCATTAAGGACGGTCACCTCAGCACCTCACTGTACCGCAAGCCCACGGATAACCTCATGATGCTCCACTTCTCCAGCTTCCACCCTAAACACGTAAAAGAAGCCAACCCCTACGGACAAGTCCTCCGAATACACAGGATCTGCTCGGATGAGGAGGATCGCAACAGGCACCTCCAGACGCTGAAAGATGCCCTCATAAGAACAGGATATGGCGCTCGACTCATCGATCAACAGTTCCGACGCGCCACAGCGAAAAACCGCACCGACCTCCTCAGAAGACAAACACGGGCACGGTGGACAGAGTACCCTTCGTCGTCCAGTACTTCCCCAGAGCGGAGAAGCTACGGCATCTCCTCCGGAGCCTTCAACATGTCATTGATGAAGACGAACATCTCGCCAAGGCCATCCCCACACCCCCACTTCTTGCCTTCAAACAACCACGCAACCTCAAACAGACCATTGTCCGCAGCAAACTACCCAGCCTTCAGGAGAACAGTGACCACAACTCCACACAACCCTGCCACAGCAACCTCTGCAAGACGTGCCGGATCATGGACACGGATGCCATCATCTCACGTGAGAACACCACCTACCAGGTACACGTAACCTACTCTTGCAACTCGGCCAACGTTGTCTACCTGATACGCTGCAGGAAAGGATGTCCCGAGGCATGGTACATTGGGGAAACCATGCAGATGCTACGACAACGGATGAATGAACACCGCTCGACAATCACCAGGCAAGACTGTTCTCTTCCTGTGGGGGAGCACTTCAGCAGTCACGGGCATTCAGCCTTGGATCTTCAGGTAAGCGTTCTCCAAGGCCTTCACGACACATGACAGCGCAGAGTCGCTGAGCAGAAACTGATAGCCAAGTTCCGCACACATGAGGACGGCCTAAACCGGGATGTTGGATTTATGTCACATTATCAGTAACCCCCACAGCGTGCCTCCTGGACTTGCAGAATTCCACTAGCTGTTCTGTCTGGAGACAATACACATCTCTTTAACCTGTGTTGAATGCTCCCTCCACCCACATTGTCTGTACATTTAAGACCTGGCTGGCTGTAGAGATTTGCATTCTAATCAGTATTCTGTAATTTGATTTCTGTGTCTGTTTGCACTGTTTGAGAACAGATATCCACTCCATCTGACGAAGGAGCTGTGCTCCGAAAGCTTATGGTATTTGCTACCAAATAAACCTGTTGGACTTTAAACTGGTGTTGTGAGACTTCTTACTGTGCTTACCCCAGTCCAACGCCGGCATCTCCACATCATGACTGTTATAAGAAGGCAGTGATATATGCAGTTACAGCCTTTTTTGTTGTCCCTCAGAGCCCTGTGTTCATTATTTTTGCAGCTGTACCTTGCAGCTCTAGCAGTCTCCCAGCCTTTGTTGCATTGAATAATTTTAACCCTTTCAACTTGCCAGGCCCCAGAAGATCACTGAAGACCTTCCTGAATTGTACTCTGGTCCCACTCAGTCTGACAGACAGGACGCCACCTGCCACTCCGAAGAAATCAAATTATTTCTGCAAACTCTTACCACACCCCAGAAGATCCAGCAAGGCTTTGATGAATTGTGAGTCCACGCTTCCGTAACAGAATTCCGTATTGCTGCTCTTTACTCTTACATACTCGGTAATGATAGTCTGCCTACAGTCACATTAATGGCTAACAAATGCCCTTTAAATTAGCCTTGCCATGTCTCGCTACCACCTCCCGAATATACCTGCCCCCCCTAATTGGATGGCAATCAACAAGGACAAGTCACTAATTGGTTGCCTCATGCAAAGTTTTGCTGAATGCCATGCAACAACCTTGAGTGAAGTTGGGACCCAGGAATTATTCCAATATCAGTTTTGCAACACAGCCGGTAATATCCAACCCTATAAGAATGGAACTGGCAATATTTATAAAAGAGAGTTTAGAGATGGGTGATGTGGATAAAGAAGGGGCACAGACAGTTCTTGGAGTGGCTGGAGCTCAAAGATTTAAAAAACCGTGTTAAATTAGTAGGATAGAACACTGGCAACCAAATTGTGGGAGGGAAATGGAAGAGAAAATCAGAAGTCAGATTAGAGAGATGAAGAGGAAAAACAATTATTGTTCTGGGAGATCTTCATTACCCACTTATTAATTGAGACAAGGAGATAAAGAAAAGGGAACTGAAATCCTCAAGTACTTGCAGGACTGAAGATTGGCTAATGGAGAGCTCATTTTTAAAGGGGAAACAGAACTAATTCAGGTAATTACAGCCCAGCTAGCATCACATCTGTGAGAGGGACATTTTTAGAGTGTCTAATTAAGAATTAAATTACTAGCAATGCAGATAAAGGGAAAATAGAATGGGCCAGGATTGATTTCAAAAGGAATGATTGTGCTTGACAAACTTCACAGAGTTTGTTGAGTAGGTTCCAGGTTTGGTAGATGGGGAATTACAGAGAACGAAGTGTAGACTTCAAATATTTTGACAATGTCTCTACAGGAGCTTTCTGTCTCGTAAGATGATTGTTTGAGCCGTGGTGGTCAACTCTGTGTTAAGTATTTCCTGGTGTGGCTTCCAAACCCCATTTGACATGGTAATCTCTGCTGCAATTGCTGTAGTGGAAGACCGAGAAGGTTGAGAAGTTGTACGATTCACTGGCCTCTGTTTTCTCTGGATCCTCCTCTTATCCAGCTGAGCTTTTTGGTTCTGTTCATCTTTTTCAATGCCCTTCCAAACAATCAGCTTCCAGAGGTCATGGCGGTCAGCGACTGTCTCCCAGTTATCGGCGACAATATCCACCATCATCATATCTTCCGTGCGAGTGTCCTTGTACTGGAGGTATGGACACCTAACAGGCCGTGACCCAGTGGCCAATTCATGGTACAAATGGTCCTTGGCTATACAACTGTCATCCATCTGATAAAACAGCCAGTGCAATTGTTGCTAGTTTACCAATGTGCAGATGTTAATGGAATTGGTATGCTCCAGGTGGTTGTGGAGCCTTGAAATATGAAACTATCAATAACCAGATATCTTTTGACACAGGTCATAGTGGCGGCATGTATGAAGGGATTAAAAAAAGGCATATCAATAAAGAAAACAGCTCAATTGAAAAGGCAGGAGAAGTCATCGGTGACTACAGTAAACAGTTGGAGAGAGGGGTGGAACACTGCCTCTCGGGAGAACGCTGTTATATAGGAAGTTGCAGAATCCATAGAAAGCCTACTTGTCATGGAGAGAGCTACATACTGAATCTACAGTGGAGGATCTTTGGATGGCAACATCCTGGACTCTGACATTTGTCTTCCTGATGCCAATGGTCAAACCAAACCCCTTTCAGATGTCAGAGAGTCTGTTCATTTGCTGCTGACATGTTCCTTGTTATGGAATACTATTGCACGGAAGGCGTCAACTGCCTAGTGGTCTCCTTTGTTCATGGCAATTGTCCTGCAGCTGCCACACTGAGAAAATCATGTCAATTGTCGACATTCTAGTTCTGAAACCACACTGGGATTTAGGATAGTGTTCAGCCAGGATCTGCAGGCTGACACGGACAAAATGAGAAAATACTTTTCCCACAATGTCTCAATAGTTGATGAATTCGCTGTGGTTGCCCTTGTTCTTGTACAGAGTCACAATCTTTGCATCACACATACCCTGGGGCACTGCAGTCTCCCTTCAGCTGACACAGAATCTCATACAGGTGCTGCAGAGTACTGGTTTCCCATGCTTGATGAGTATGCCATTAGCACTTGGAGCCTAATCCGTGGCAAGCGAGTCAATAGCTCAATATCCAGCTCTGCCCATGACAGGTAGGCTTTCTATAGATTCTGCAACTTCCTATGTAACAATGTTCTCCTGAGAGTACCAACTCAAGGTAGTGTTCCGCCCAGCTCTCCAACTGTTTATTGCAGTCACTGATGACTTCTCCTGTGGCTGAAGACAAGGCTGGCAAAAATACACTTTACACATTTGCCAGCAGATGGTGAAACATAATAAACCATTCATCGATGGTGAAGTTATCAAGGACACTTCGACAGTTGCTGCTGACACCTTGGCCAAAGACTTTAAAAATAAAGATGAAATTATGACAGCTATCAAGAGAGAAGGGTGGAATTGTTGTCCGAGGACATCTCAGCAAATTAATGTAGACTTATCATGCTGTGAATGTTTCTCACTGCAGTTTGATGAATCAGTAGTTATGACAGATATGGTCCAGCTGATTGAATGCAATGTGACCAAAAACAAAGACTCAACAACAAAAGAGGACTTTCTCACTCTTTTGCCACTCCACTCAAAGGGAGGACAAGAAGCGAGGATATTTACAACAAATTCAAAACTCATATGACTGAGAAAAACATTCCGATCAAGAAATTGGTTTCTTTCACACCGTGAAAGCGAGGTAGCAATGCAGGCTTTGTGGCACTTTGCACATATGATCCTGAGTTCTCCTTTGTCAATTAGAACTGTGTTATCTATCAACAAGTGGGAGCGAGCTGGGTTATTGACTTTTCTCATGTAATGACAGTTGTTGTCAAGATTGTCAACTCAATTCATGCCAAACATCTGCAAATTTGTTTGTTCAAATTGTTACTCGAGCTTCATGCCACCAATGGTGAGCTCATCCTTCATGCAGAGGTAAGGTGGTTAATTTGAGGAAAAGTCCTCCAGAGAGTTTTGGATCTGCTCCCTGAAATTGTCACCTTTCTTAAATTTGAGGTGTACAGCGAGCTGTCAGATAATGCATGGGTTGCTAGACTTGATATTTCTTACGGATATAAGTACAAAACTGAATGAACTGAATCACGGACTTTTAGGAGGGACAGAGACTTGTCACACATGATCAGTACAGAGAATGTGTTCAAGTTGAAAGTGGGCCTGTGGTCCTCCCAAATAAAGACACAGGCACTGGAGTGTGGTGATGAGGGAATTACTGAGCACTTCCCAAATCTGGAGACAAGGTTCCATCCAAACATCTTTGTCCCCCTGAACAAATTGGAAAACAAATTCAACAGACAATGTCAGGAGTTAGACAAGATTAAACAAACCACTATGCTTGTCTCACATCATTTTCTTCAAGTGGACATTGGAGAACCGACAGCAAAATTTCGGCAGGTGTTTGAACAGAGCAGTGGCCTTGACGTGGAAATCATCACCATGCAAGATGACATAGAACTGAAAATTAGGTCAAGGGGCAAAGACTTTTGGGGATTTGTAAACAGAGACAAGTACCCTTTTCTGACATTCTGTGCACTCAAGGTGAAGGCATACTTTGGTTCACCTGTGAGATGGCTTTTTCCCAGATGAAAATGTCACTGATGCTATCTGATAGGCTGTATGAGACTGGCCATTTCAATCTACAACACAAACATCACAGCACTCCCAGAAAGTCAGAAAAGGTGAGTGTTATGCACGGCATACATTTTAGGGGGTTTTCGTAAAGTCGAATTTTTAAGAGCAGATCTTGTGCTGCATTTAGATTCTGAAAGTGATCTTGTGCTTCAATAGGTTGGAGACCACTGTTGGAGAGTCCTGAGGATTGGGCATGTGTATCATAAACTTCAGTGCTTGCTTGAAACATGCAGTGCATACATTTCACACAGATCTTTTTAGATCTTTTGAGATTATTGCTTAAAATGCTAAAGGTTAAAGTTTATTTATTAGTGTCACAGGTGGGCTTACATTAACACTGCAATGAAGTTACTATGAAAATTCCCTCATACCCACACTCAGGTACGCTGAGGGAGAATTTAGCATGGCCAATGTACCTAACCAGCATGTCTTTTGGACTGTGGGAGGAAACTGGAGCAACTGGAGGAAACCCACAGAGACACGAGGAGAATGTGCAGACTCCATATGGTCACCCAAGGTGGGAATCGAACCCGGGTCCATGGCGCTGTGAGGCAGCAGTGCTAACCACTGTGGCACTGCTGCCTCTGCTGTCTCCATGGCCGATTTGAATTCTGTGAACTTGAATTCATCCAAAATTTTACTGCCCGTTTACTAATGCATGTTAAGTGTCACATCTATTTCTCCTTTGAACACTGACCTGCATCAGCTCCCAGTCTGGTAATGCCTTTATTTCAAAATTAATTTTCTTGTTTTCAAGAGTGGGGAGCGAGCAGGAAAATTGAATTAAAGCCCAAAATAAGACATGAGTGTATTGAATAGTGGAGGACTTTTGAACACAAGAAATAGGAGCAGGAGTACATCTCCAGGGAGGGAGATAAAGAGGGATTTTAAAACGTATTTAGAAAGGTAACGAACAATGGAGAATTGGAACTGGGCAAGTATACATACATTACTAACAAGATGCGAGGAGTCTGAGGCATGTGCCTCACCTGGAATCTTGTACTGACGTCCTGTCTGAAAGTTACAGGCACTGAAATTAAGATTAACTCCTGGGTTTCCTCTTTCTGATTAACTGTGGCATGTCCTGCCAGAAACTTAACAACGCTGCTATTATATCATACCCGACAGATCTGTCTCAACTTTCTTTCCTGATCTTGACAGTGTGAGGTTGGACATTACACAGAAAAGTTCCCTTACTCTCTTCAGAATTAGAGCCATCGGTGCTTTGATAAACTGAGTTTCATTAAAAGTGCTTGCAGGCTTTTCAAGTTAATGTCTAATTCAGCACCATTCTTTCTGACTGGATACTCAGTTGTCTTGTTAATTAAAATGCATCAGAACATAGCGATAGGAAGAGGATATTCAGCACCTCAAAACTGAACTCCATTTGCTTGCCTTTTCTCCATATTTTTTGATACTTGGGACAGGGTTTTCTGGCCACGCTCACCCTGAAACTGGAAAATCCTGCATGAGGTCAACGGATCTTTCCATGGTCTGCCTCTTGCCCGCTACGATTTCTGTGATGGGCGGAACAGAAAAATCCACCTCCATGACCCAACAAAATGTATTAATTGCAGTTCTGAAATTTTCAATTGACCTAGCCCCTGCAGTCTTTTGCAAGAGAGAATTCCAGAATTCCATGAATCCTGGTATGCAAAGGGATTATTAACTGCACACTAACAAAAATGTAAGAACTATTTTCTTCAAATACATCAACAGATCCCCAGAGTCCCACTGGTGAGCAATAGGAAACAAGGCGATGGAGACTGAGGTTTCCAAATGTGCTGAGGAAGTATCACAGACACAAGAGAGTTGAGGAAAGCTGGAAAGGACCTACTGTAATGCTGTCGTGTTGCCATTCTACATGTCTTCTTCAGTGGCATCCACTATCCTCGAGGTTCTGCTGCAGGATTGAAGAATCGAGTGAGGGCTTGCACGGAACAGGCTAAACCTGTGTACCCATTTTGTGCAAGGGTCTTTAAACAGGCACAGAGTCTTCCCTGGCACATTAAAAGTGATCCAGTGCTGATTTCTGGTGGCTTGAAAAAGGACAACAGCAAGGACTAACAAGGTGGCTATGCTGTTGACACGGTTTAGGTGTAATACCTTGCACCCAGAAATTGGGATAAATTACGATACTTGTATGTGCAAAAATGGGGAAGACACATACCAATTTCTCTTCTAGCAAATATTTTTACTGTAAGTGGGTCATGCCAAGTACCAGAATGTTGCACCAAGCCCACAATGTGAAAAGATGATGGCAGCTGAGTGAGGTGACTTTGTGCAAGCTGTCCCCAGCATACTCTCTAATTCAATCTTTTACTCTCGTTCTATGCTCTTAAAACTTAACTCTAACACCTTTAAATTGTCTAATAGTGTTCTCTTTGCTGATCTTTCTCTTCACCCTGTCTGGAATCTGCAACACCATATTCTGCAGCCTCTCCTTTCCTTCTACTCTATGTACTCCATGAACGATTCAGAAAGGGTGTCAGTGCAAGGTTCCAGTGAGGCATTTGCTTTAGGCTTGTGCAACTTGCCTCTTGTTAGTCATGTATGTATACTTGCTCACCTCCAATTCTCCATTGTTTGTTTTGCGCACGGGAAACAATGCTTTTCACTCTATCCCAATAATAAATCAAAATGTGAATTCTGTTTGATACCACTGCTCTAAAGTTCTGACACTAATTCTGTGCCAAAGTCTGTAGTTTTTGTTACCCACAAGGAAAAATAAATTGCCAGCAAACATTTGGTCGATCTTCCTCAGCTGCAAACCCGCTATCCATTGCAAACACCACTGCAATGCCCAGGTTTGACGGGAATGTGTGTGCACTCTGCTCACAGGCAGCAGCTGGTCCCCAGGAGCCAGCCTACCGGCACGTGCCTCTTTCCCGCGGCAAGTGACACCTGGCAACGAGTGTCACACAATAGCGTCGCCTATCCAATAGATGGGGGGGGGGGGAGATTTTACTTTATTCTTTAAAAGTGAGGGCAAAAGTAGAAGCAGAAACACCAGCACGTCTGAAGTACAAAATAAGTAATAGTAATTGTATTTGAATTGTTTACTTATTTCCTCCTGTGTGTGAATACTGTTATATTTTCTGGTCTCCCTCCCACACCGCCCCCCGCCCCCCCCACAAGTGTGGGTGATGGGCTGAGCCATTGTGACCGAGCAATGGCGCTGGGCAGGCGGTGACGGGGAGCTGGGACCATCCAGTTCAGTGTCGGCGCTGACCTGACACGTTGTGGCTGAACAATTTTTTGCACTGTATTTTTTTTAGAAAGAAAAACAGTTTTGAGGAATCGGTTCGTGTTCCTCATCCTGACTCTCCGTTTCTCGGCTCCAGTTTCTCGGTGACATCGAGGTTGAATCGGGAGCTTCGCGTGTGTGCGGGCGTGCGCAGGCGCGTTGGCCGACCTGCCGAGCCGCCATGTTGCAGACTCTGTTCGAGAGGTCGGGGCTGAAAACGGTGATTGAAACTTTGGCGATATGGTGCGGCTACAAACTGACCCCCCGGTCTCGGTTCGCCATCCTCTACGATTTCATGTACAACTTGCTGTCGTTCCTGTGGACCACGAACCTGGGCATCGTCATCTTGGTGATCGCGATTTTGCTAATAGTCTGGGGCCTCGTGGTCTTGATCATGAAATTCGTGGGCAAGTTCATCCAACGGGAGAAGGAGAAGGAGAAGAAGAAGAGCTTACTGAAGTCTTTAAAATCGACGACTGCACACTATCCGCGCTGCAAGGTACGTGCCCGGGGTTGTCCTGTTACTGAGTATTGGAATACCCCGTGTTTGTGTGTGACAGGGAGTTAATTGGGTGTTTGGGAGTCTTGTATTGTCCACCTCCCATTATCACCATCATCTGCTGTTGGAAAATATTTTGTTCATGTGCTTAATCACTGCAACGTACAATTTGTCCAAATTTACCTCTACCTTTTAACAGGTCGTAATTTTCTTGATTTAGGGAGGCGGCAAACAACGTAATTATTTGGAACATTTTTCAGTCTACCAGCTTGTATCCTCCTGGTAAATTTCTATATCCCATTCAGCACATTAAACTTTATTCGCACCACTACATGCACAATGTGTACCATCTACAAAATGCACTGCAGAACTCATCAAGGTTTCTTAGTCAGCACCTTCCAAATTCTCAACCTCCAGCACCAAGAATAACAAGGGCAGAAGATGCAGGGGAACACTACAATCTACAAGTTCAACTTCGTCAAGCAAAATCACGCCTTCGCACTATATCACCATTCTTTAATTGTCATGGGTAATAAATTCTGGCCTTGCATACAAAATCGCAAAGATTAGTGGAAAACGAGAGGGTTGGGAAATCTTTAAAGGCCAACAGAGAGCTGCAAAAAAACTAAAAGAAAAGTGAGATAGACTATGAGAGTAAACTAGTTCATAATACAAAAACAGACAGCAAAGGTTTCTACAAATATATAAAAAGAAAAAGAGCGGCGAAGGTAAACATAGAAGCTAAGCAGGGGGATTTAATAATGGGAAATGAGGAAGTGGCCGAGGCATTGAACAGGTATTTTGTGTCGGACTTCACAGTGGAAAACACAAATAACATGCCCCAAATTGATGATGAGAAGGCAATGACAGGTGAGAATCTAGAAACGATCATTATCACTAAAGAAGCAGTGTTAGGTAAGTTAATGGGGCTAAAGGTAGTGTTATGGTTGAGGTTAGAAACTCTAATGTATTTTATGAAGCCCATCTGAATCATAAATGTTGTATCTTGAATTTGGCTAGGATAAACATGATATATTCCACTTCAGGTGTGATTCAAAAGACCCAAGGAAGCTTTTGTGGAACAAAGTTTATTTAAGAACATAGTTAACATGTATAGTAAGAAAATTAGCAAGAATTTTTTCAATTGCAAACAAGAAACAAAACAACCGCTATAATGTATAAAACCCTTAACAAAGATATCTAATGTGTTCCAATCAAACCAAAACCCTTGCCATAGAGAAAACCCTTTAAACATGTTCAGCAAAGTCTACTGCTCACGTGATAAGGGAGATTGAGTCCTTTGGTTGAAGTCTGCAGCTCTCTGGATTTATTCTGCACAGTTTGAAGACCAGGCAGCTTCCCAACGCACCAGAGAGACTCTGGTCCAGCCCCATCAACAGCAGATATTCACCCTTCAGGAAAACAGGAGAATTTCCAAAGAAAACAGAACCGGGAGAGAGAGAAAACAATTCCTTTTATCTTGCTGTCTCTTCTAAAACTAAAACTCAAACCTGCAGCTCTGAACTGAAAAGTAAAAAACCGTCCAAAAACACATGACCATCCTCATAACAATGCAGGATTGCAAAGCTAATTCCAAAGCAAACACCACAAACAACCCCATTTAAGACACTTGAGCAATAAAAGGACATTTCCAGTCAAGCCGGCAACAGTGACGTCACTGAAGCTGTGAGCTCAGAAACCACTGAAGCTGTGAAAGCTGCAGAAGTCATGTTTTTAAAAAAACTTTCTTTAAGGTACACTAGCATCACAGTAGACAAGTCTCCTGGCCTTGAAGGAATGCATCCCAGGATACTAAAAGAGACGGTGGGGGAAATAGCAAATGCACTCGTGGTAATTTATCAAAATTCGCTGGACTCTGGGGCGGTTCCAGTAGATTGGAAGGCAGCAAATGTGACGCCACTGTTTAAAAGAGGAGATAGAAAAATGGTGGGTAACTATAGGCCAGTTAGCTTAACTTCTGTAGTGGGGAAAATGCTTGAAGCTATCATCAAGGAAGAAATAGTGAGACATCTGAATAGAAATTGTCCCATTGGGAAAACACACGATGGGTTCATGAAAGGCAGGTCACACTTAACTAATTGAATGAAATTCTTTGAGGACATTATGAGCATAGTGGACAATGGGGAACTGGTAGATGTGGTGTATCTGGATTTCCAGAAGGCATTTGACGAGGTGCCGCACAGAAGGCATTTGACGAAGTGCAGCACAAAAGGCTTTTGCATCAGATAAAGATGCACGGCATTACGGGTAATGTATTAGCATGGATAGAGGATTGGTTAACTAACAGAAAGCGAAGAGTGGGAATAAGTGTGTGTTTTCCTGGTTGGCGATCAGTGACTAGTGGTATGCCTCGGGGATCAGTGTTGGGACCGCAATTATTTACAATTTACATAGATGATTGGGGACAAAGTGTAGTGTGTCAAAGTTCGCAGATGACACTGAGATGAGTGGTAGAGCAAAGTGTGCAGAGGACACTATAAAAGTCTGCAAAGAGATATAGAGAGTTTAAGTGAGTAGGCAAGGGTCTGGCAGATAGAATACAATGTTGGTAAATGTGAGGCCATCCATTTTGATAGGAATAACAGCAAAGTGGACTATTATTTAAATGGTAAAAAATTGCAGCTTGCAGAGGGACCTGGGTGTCCTTGTACATGAATCACAAAAAGTTGGTTTGCAGGTGCAGCAGGTAATTAAGAAGGCAAATGGAATTTTGTCCTCGAAAGCTAGTGGGATGGAGTTTAAAAACAGGGAGGTTATGTTGCAGCTACATAAGGTGCTGGGGAGATTCCGAGTTGAGAAGGTTGGCTTATGAGAAGAGACTGAGTAGACTGAGATTATACTCTTTGGAATTGAGAAGAATGAGGGGGGTGTTATGGAAACATATAAAATTATGAAGGGAATAGATAAGATAGAAGTAGGGAGGTTGTTTCCACTGGGGGGCGAAACCTGAAAATAAGGGGGAGCAGATTCAGGATTGAGTTGAGGAGGAACTTCTTCACCCAAAGGGTTGTGACTTTGTGGAATTCCCTGTCCAGTGAAGCAGTTGGGACTACCTTATTGAGAGTTTTTAAGGCAAAGATAGATGGATTTTTGAACAGTAAAGGAATTAAGGGCTGTGGTGAGCGGGTGGGTAAGTGGAGCTGAGTCCATGAAAAGATCAGCCATGATCTAATTGAATGGCGGAGCAGGGTTGAAGGGCCAAATGGCCTACTCCTGCTCTGAGTTCTTGTGTTCTTTTTAAAAATTAATATATTTTAGCCTGAGTTCCTGCACAGATTCTGCAGATTCCAGACTATAGCCAGTACCCATGGTTCATGGAATCATAGAATCCATACAGTGCAGAAAGAGGTCATTCAGCCCATTGAGCTTGCACTGGCAACATCCCACCCAGGCCCTATTCCTGTCAGCCCCATTGCCAAATTCCTTGACACTCAAGGGACAATTGCGCATGTAACCTGCACATCTTTGGACTGTGGGAGGAAATTGCACAGACACGGGAAGAATGCGCAAACTCCACAAAGACAGTTACCCAAGGCTGGAATTAAACCCAGGTCCCTGGTGCTGTGAGGCAGCAGTGCTAACCACTGTGCCACCATGCTGCCCACATAGAAACATAGAAGATCGGAGCAAGAGGAGGCCATTTGGCTCTTCGAGCCTGCTCCGCCATTCACTAAGATCATGGCTGGTCATCCAACTCAATAGCTTAATCCTGCTTTTTCCCCATAACCTTTGATCCTATTTGCCCCAAGTGCTATATCCAGCCGCCTCTTGAATGCATTCAATGTTTTGGCATCAACTACTTTCTGTGGTAATGAATTTCACAGGTTTACCACTCTTTGGGTGAAGAAATGTCTCCTCATCTCCGTCCTAAATGGTCTATCTTGAATCCTCAGATTGTGATCCCTGGTTCTGGACTCCCCCACCGTCGGGAACATCCGCCCTGCATCTATCCTGTCTAGGCCTGTTAGAATTTTATAATTCTCTATGAAATCCCCCCTCATTCATCTGAACTCCAGCGAAAACAATCCTAACCGAGTCAATCTCTCCTCATACATCAATCCCGCCATACCTGGAATCCGCCGGGTGAACCTTCGCTGCACTCCCTCGAGAGCAAGAACGTCCTTCCTCAGAAAAGGAGACCAAAACTGCACACAATACTTTAGGTGTGGCCTCACCGAGGCCCTGTATAGTTGCTACAACACATCCCTGCTGCTGTACTCAAAAACTCTCGCGATGAAGGCCATCATGCCATTTGCCGCCTTTACCGCCTGCTACACCTGCATGCTTACCTGAAGTGACTGGTGCACAAGGACACCCAGGTCCCGCTGCACACTCCCCTCTCCCAATTTACAGCCATTCAGGTAGTAATCTCCGCCTTGTTTTTGCTTCCAAAGTGAATAACCTCACACTTATCCTAATTATACTGCATCTGCCATTGATTAGCCCACTCACCCAACCTGTCCAGATCATTCTGAAGGATCTCTGCATCCTGGTCGCAGTTCACCCTCCCACCCAACTTGGTATCGTCTGCAAACTTTGAGATGTTACATTTTGTTCCCTCATCCAAATCATGATTTTATATTGTGAATAACTGGGGTCCCAGCACTGATCCCTGTGGCACCCTACTAGTTACTGCCTGCCAATTTGAAAAGCACCCATTAACTCCTATTCGTTGTTTCCTCTCTGCCAATCAGTTTTCTATCCATCTCAATACACTTCCTCCAATCCCATGCACTTTAATCTTGCACAATAATCTCTTGCGCGGATGTTTGTCAAACGCATTCTGAAAGTCCAAATATACCACATCTACTGGTTCCCCCTTGTCAACTCTACTCGTTACATCTTCAAAGAATTCCAACAGATTTGTCAAATCCACGCTGACTGTCTGATCCTGCCACTGCTTTCTAAATGCTATAAAATCCTTGATCGTGGATTCGAGACTTTTCCCCACTACCGGTGTTAAGCTTACTGGTCTATAATTCCCTGTTTTCTCTCTTCCTCCCTTTTTGAATATTGGAGTGACATTCGCTCCCCTCCAATCTGCAGGGACTGTTCCAGAGTCTATAGAATCCTGGAAGATGATCACCAATGCATCTACTATTTCTAGAGCCACTTCCTTCCGTACTCTGGGATGTAGATTATCAGGCCCTGGGGATTTATCTGCCTTCAATCTCATCAGCTTTCCCAGTACCACTGCTCTACTAATATTGATCTCCCTCAGTTCTTCCCTCTCACTCAATCTTGCAAACGCCAACATTTCTGGTATCTGATTTGTGTCCTCTTTTGTAAAAACAGAACCAAAGTATATATTCAGTTGCTCGGCCATTTCTTTGTCCCCTCTTATACATTTCCCCGTTTTTGTCTGCAGAGGACCTACATTTGTCTTCACCAACCTCTTTCTCTTTACATATCTATAGAAACTCTTAGTGTCAGTCTTTATGTTCCCTGCAAACTTACTTCCGTACTGTATTTTCCCCATCTTAATCAATCCCTTGGTCCTTCTTTGCTGAAATCTAAACTGCTCCCAATCCTCAGACCTATTATTTTTCTTGGCCAATCTGTATGCTTCTTCCTTAGAGCAGGTATGCTCTCTAATTTCCTTTATAAGCCATGGATTGGCCCACTTACAACATCAGGTTAAAGTCCAACAGATTTATTTGGTAGCACAAGCTTTCAGAGTGTCGCTCCTTCTTCAGGTGAGTGAAGAGTTGTGTTCACAAACAGGGCATGCATAGACACAGATTCAATTTACAAGATAATGGTTGGAATGCGAGTCTTTACAGGTACAGACAATGTGAGTGGAGAGAGGGTTAAGCACAGGTTAAAGAGGTGCGAACTGTCTCAGCCAGTCTCATTATGCTAAAAGTAAAACTGATGGTGTCAGTCAAGCTCACAGTGTAGCACCTTTGCATGCACTGGAAGTTACACACAGAAATACACGGGGCCCTGTTCATTGCAGAGAGAAAAAACATATGCACACATTTGTGCTTGTTGCAGCTAAACAGAATAAGTTTGCTGGTTCATTCCTTGGAGTAATGCCATTATCAATCAAAGTTAAGCTGTCTGGTTTAAGTTTTCAAACAATGCTTGGCGATAATCACAAGAATACCAATGTCAGGGGAAACAAAAGTTATACTTTGAGAAGAGTGTATGGATTGGTTAGCAAGTGGACTCTGGCAAGACAAAAAACTTGGACAAAATTTCTTCTTTCAGCAGTGCTCAAGTTCTGTGAAGCCTAGTTGCTATAGGTGAAGTTGTGGCATAACAGAGATAAATGATTTTGATCTAATCACCGTTACAGAGACAGAGGGTGAGATTTTCTGGCCACACTCTCCCCAAAACTGGAAAATCCTGCCCGAGGTCAACAGATCTTTCCATGGTCCGCCCCTCGCGATTCCCGTGGCGGGTGGAACGGGAAAATTCACCCCAGAGTCAAGATGAGCTAAGTGAGAAAATAAATATTCCAGTAGAACAGAACCCTTCGAAAAGACAGACAGAACGGATAAAGAGGAGTAACCTGGACAGTAAAGGATGATATAAGGACAGTTGTGAGGAAGGATCTTGGCTCGGAAGATCAAGAAGAATCAGTATGGGTGGAAATTAGGAATAGCAAGGGTGAGTAAATACTGGTGGGAGTAGTTTATAGGCCTCCTAACAATAGTTGCACCACTGGACAGAGGAATAAACAAGAAACCCTTGGGGCTTGTAGTAAAGATGATGGCTGAGATTTTCTGCTCCCTTTTGCATTGGGCAGGTTTGGTGGTGAGAGTTGCGAGAAGTCTTTAGGCGTGATAAATGACATAGATTTAGGGCGCAATTGCCCCTCCTCCCATTGGTGGCTGGTCACATTTCCTGTGTTCAACAGCAGAATCTCAATGTAATATATTTGCATATCATTATCGGGCCCATAAGTTGGAATCATGCCCCCACGTCAAATTAAACTCAGAATGGTTTCAAGAGACACAAGCAGACCAGACCTCCGAGGCCAACTTGGAGTTGAGTGAATTCAAGCTGGCACCTGTGAATCGGCTCTACATCTTCGTTTTGGGGTGGTGGGGGCACAGGCAGCTTTCTTGGCGGCTTTGTGGTGCCGGTGCTTCAATGCAAGCCTGAAGAGAGGGATATGAAGGGAAGCCTGGGGCAAAGGTTTCCAGGGAGGGGATGGAAGGGAAAGCCAGAGAACCGTCCAATTTTTGATCAGTGTAGGGCCCCCTGATCTCGGCACCTGAGATTGCTGGTTCACCTCTCCTTGCATGACATCCTGCCTCTTAACTTTCTTAAACCCTTAATTTATTGGAAAATACAGTGGGAAAACCTGGCGAGGCAGCTGGTGGGCTATCCTCCGTTTTTCCTGCCTGAGACAACACCTGGAAAAGAAATGGGAAAATTCTGCCCAGGAACAGCATATGGCAGAATGAGAGTTACTCTTCAGTGACCAGAAAGGCTGCACCGAATGATCTTTTGGCATATGAGCTCTTCAAATTCAGATACACGCACTCAGATCTGATGGGACGCAAGAAGCTAATTTTTAAAAAATATATCCATGCAAAATTATTTGGTATAATAAATTGCCTTGTTATATCATCAAAGGTTTCAAGATCTTCTTCATATATATGTCATTGTTATGTCATTGGAATAATGCTGATCTGTATCCACGTCGTAACATTGGGTATAGCAACGATAAGTTATTAACCGAGGCAACATATAAGAGCCACATCAGCTAATTCTACATGGCATTTTAACATAACAGCCCTCATGCTCTTCCATGTGTAATCGACAGCTGCAGGTACATTGTGGCATTTTTACAGCAGATGTAAATTGTGTACTTATACTACATCATCATATTTTCATAAATATGTTTTCCAAAATGAAAATTGCACTCTTTGGCAATTAATAGTACTGAATTACGAATTTAGTTTACTATTCTGTCCGAATAAAAATGAAATGTTTGTTTATTTTTAGTGTTATTTTCGTAAAATGCGGAAGAGATTAAAGAAGGCTGAAACGTGGAAAAATCCAATTAATGGTAATGTTGGAATTAATGAAAATTTGTAAAGTTTGCAACCAATTTTGGAGATTAAAACATATTAATTGTGTAGTTATTGATAATTCTGACATTTCTCTACTCTTTGACTTAGAGTCAACTGAAATAGAGCAAGAGCTGGAAATTGACAAATGCGTGCCCTTACGTAAATATAAACGAGGTTTACATCGCATGAAAAAGTAAGTTTTAAATTTCAAAAGATGTTCCAGAAAAGCATCAACAAGTACATGCCATTTTTCCTATTCATTTGCTAAAATCAGACATCTCAATGAAACTATAGTAGTTATTTTGGTGACTTCAGACAAAGGACAATCACTTTCAGATGTCCATGTAATAATGGTAGCAGAGCAATGATGAATAACTTTCATAGAGCACTATGAAGCATATGTAGCTGTCAGGAAAGCAATATGTTGAGCATCAAAAATATATTGTACCTTCCTCAAGGAATAGTGTTGAAAAAATGATTATAAAGTGCACGTTGTGTGTAATGTTTCTGTTGCTGGCAGGAGCCAGGTTTTTGTCCAAACTAGCAATATGTAAACAAGAAAGCAAATTTATCAAACTTTTCTCCCTTTCGATTCCTTACTTCAAGGGAAAATTAATGAGGATTTAGAACGTATTATTAGTTCAGGAATTAGCATGGTTTGTTAAAGGCACATTGTATTGGCAAATTTTACTAGTTTTTTGAAAAACGAAGTGTGTATGGATTTTCAGAGGTATTCAGTCAAGTATCTCAAAAGAAGCTTGTCAGAAAAATATAAGTATGTTATATACAAGAGAAAATAAGTGATTAGTTTCGGGGGTTTTTCAGAGGCTAAGTATTGAGCTTAACTTTAGCTAATACAAAGACTCGCAACACAGTATCCTGGCGAAGGAAGTTTCTTTATTGACCAACGCAAGCTGGGAAAAGAAGGGTTGGGCAGTCCAACTCTTCTCTGAAGTTACATCACAGCGGCAGTACAATTATACAACTTCCAAAAGACATTTTACTCGCCTTCTGGCTCATCATCATTAATACAGATCAGTCATGATTAGTAAATGCCATATACCTTGGCCAATCACAGTTATTCTCTGACAGCATGGAAACAATAGGTTCTAGCGGTTTCTGCCTGACTTTCCCATGGCCACCTTCCTGGATTCTTCTCTGGCTTATTCATTAGCTGTCTGGAATCAGTAGTCTGTCCTTGTTCAATGAATATCTCATTCACTGAGCTGTCTGGTACCCATGCTGATAAGGGCTATGCTTCTATGGGTGTATTGTTATCAGGAATGTGGTTCACTTTACTGGCCTATTTCCCACAATGCCTTCGAACCCTGTGCCTTTAGCCAAGATCCATGCCTGTTCAATAATACTTTCAAAAATACATGTTTGAATTATCTAACTGTGGTTATATGTGTTACTATGCAGACAGTACCTCTGTAACATATATATGAAGCAGTCTGTGATTCTTATCTTAAGTTAATCCACTCTGTTCTAATAGTCTTTATTGGTGTTTTAAATCCCAGAATAATTTGAAGTCCTCCAATAATGAGAAAGTTAGTTGATGGAGAAGTAATTTAAGGCAAATGAATATTGCTTTGATGAGAGAACATTTGGAATTGATGTTACAGGGAACAGTGCTGGCTCTACTTGTATTTTTGTTGTAGATAAATGATTTTGATTTGGTCAAAAAGGACATAATTTTGAAATTTGTTGATACAAAAACAAAGGATGTAACAAATCGCAAGAGGAACTATATAGATTTCAGAATGACAGCAATTTAGCTACTTGTTTTCAGCCACTCTGATCTCTGTTAAATAGGAATTGGTGCGATAATGGATGAACCAGACACAAGACAGGATAAAACCCCTGGGCCGATGGATTCTATCCCCACACATTAAGAGAGGTTGGGGCAGAGTTAAGGAAGAGCTAGCAGAAGCACTATTAAATATCATTAGAAGATGGAATAGTGCCATAAGTTTAATAGTTAACGTGATGCCTAGATTTGAAAACTTGTTTAAGAACAAGTTCAGGGAACAATAGGCCAAATAGGTTAACTTCAGCAGTAAGAAAGATAATGGAAACCTTATCAAAGATGGTGATATAGTAGTAATCCGGAGGCCCAGGCTAATGCGCTGGTGACATGGCGACATATCCCTCCAAAGAACAAAGAACAGTACAGCACAGGAAACAGGCCCTTTGGCCCTCAAAGCCTGAGCTGCTCATTGGTCCAACTAGACCAATCGTTTGTATCCCTCCATTCCCAGGCTGCTCATGTGACTATCCAGGTAAGTCTTAAACGATGTTAGCATGTCTGCCTCCACCACCCTACTTGGCAGCGCATTCCAGGCCCCCACCACTCTATGTGTAAAAAAAATCCCTCTAATATCGGAGTTATACTTCGCCCCTCTCACCTTGAGCCCGTGACCCCTCGTGATCGTCACTTCTGATCTGGGAAAAAGCTGCCCACCATTCACCCTATCCATCCCCTTCATAATCTTGTACACCTCTATTCGATCTCCCCATATTCTCCATCTTTCCAGGGAGAACAACCCCAGTTTACCCAATCTCTCCTCGTAGCTAAGACCCTCCATACCAGGCAACATCCTGGTAAACCTTCTCTGCACTCTCTCTAATGCCTCCACGTCCTTCTGGTAGTGTGGCGACCAAAACAATGCTGTGGGTCTGGAGTCACCTATAGGCAGCTTTCCTTCCCTAAAGGATGTTAGTGAACCAGATGGATTTCTGTAACAATCAATTATCGTTTCATGGTCACCATTACTTAGACTAGGGGAACGCTCGGGGTCCTGCTCCAGGTGAAAGGCCTGAGCTCCTCTGGAAGGGTGTCCGTCTCCCATGGACCGACCAGGAGTCCGGAGCACTTGGCCCAGTTGATCCTGGCGGAGGACGCGGCGGAGTACACCGCCTGGCATTCTCGCATCCTCCGCAGGTCAGCCGGGTGCGTGAACATGAGGAGCACGTCATTGGCGTAAGCCGACAGGACCACCCCTACGACCGGGCCGCGTAGAGTCAGACCCGACAACCTCCTCCGCAAGGGGCGCAGGAATGGCTCGGCGCAAATCGAATACAGTTGGCCGGACAAGGGGCAGCCCTGCCGTACTCCTCTCCCAAAACGAAGGGGCGAGGACTCATCAGGTATTTCTTTCGATACCAACCAAATAAACAAACTCAAACTAACTTAGGGACAAATTAAAAGGGACAGCTCCCCAAAAAGAAGGGGGAACAGCCCGAACCAAAAACAAAGTCGAAAGGAAACTTAAAACATCAACCCAAAAGGTGATTATCAGGGTCGATAATACACCCCAGCCCCTGCGGTGCCCAGCGGTCGCGGAAGGCGTCAACTGCGCCGGTGGACACCGCATGCTCCCTCTCCAGAGACACCTGGCCGCGAATGAGCCGCGGTAGAGGGGCAGACAGTCAGGATGGACGGGCCCGTTGATCGCTCGCTGCGTGGACCTATTGATGGCGCATCTCGCCAGGCCCAGGAGTAGGTTCACGAGGAGGTCGGCATCCCGATCCGCCCCTCTCTGCACCAGGTGCCCGTAGATCAGGAGCGTGGGACTGAAGTGTAAACAAAACATCAGTAAAAGGTGTTTGAGGAAACCAAAAAGGGTGTGCAGTCTCAAACACAGAACATAGACATGGTCCACGGACTCCACAAGGCCACAAAAAGGGCAGTCTTGGGAGCCCGTGAACCAGAAAAACCTACAGTTGTACAGCACTGCTGCGTGCAGCACCCTCCACCCCAGGTCCCCAAGATAATTGGGGGAGATCCCTCCGTAGAGGGACCTCCACTGGGGACCTCCGCCGCCCGGCGGCAACAAGGCCCGCCAAGATGTATCCGGGCGACAGGCGAGGACGCGGTAATGAAAGGTGTGCAGCAGCAGCCCGTACAGGAAACGCCTCCGCGCGGTGGAAAAGGGCACGGAGGACATTTCCGCGAGGCAGCACATGCAGTGGGGCACCTGACCCGGGGGGGGGGGAGGTTTAGGCTTTGGACCAATGTGAAATTCCGTCCGAGCAGGGGAACGCTTGGGCGGGATCCCGCCGCACGCCTGCGCCGCCTCCAGACCGCGTGCGCACTCAGGGCCGAGCACGACCGTCTTAAGGTCTTGGATGGCTTTGGCCGCGCGCCAGACGGCCACCCCCGCGGGCTCAGCCAGCATGTGGGGGCTCATCCAGCCCGCTCCTCCGCCATCCAGCAGAGGTCCCCGATCCTGGTCACCCCGCCGTCCGCGGCCCTCCTCTCCGCCAGCCACCTGAAGTTGTAAGGCTGGAGGTGCGGATTCCTGAGCAACGGCTCTCGCACAAGAGCCGCTACTCCTGATGGGGGAGAGCTGCGTCGCGAGGCGACCGCGTTCCAGACCGTAAGGAGGTCCTGGTAAAAGACGGGCAACTCCCACAAGGAGGTCGGAATACGCCCCAGGTTGATATGCAGGAGCTGCACGTCGTAGTTGAGGCCATGCAACTGGCGGAAAAAATACGTCGCCATCGTGGAGGAGGCTCGACGTAAAGGTATCTCTGCAGGGTCTGGAGGGGGAAGGTCGCTACCTATGTGCGGAGGCACACCAGACCTTGTCCGCCCTCCTCAAGCGGGAGATGCAGAAGCTCGGCAGAGACCCAGTGCAGTCGGTTGTCCCAGAAGAACCGCACGAGGGCTATCTGCATATCGGTGACAAAGCCAGGGGGAGGGGTCAAAGTGACCAGCCAGTGCCACAGCATGGAGGCGACCAGCTGGTTTATGATGAGAACTCGTGCCCTGTAGGACAGCACTCGGAGCAGTCCTGTCCAGCGACCCAGGCGGGCGGAGACTTTGGCCTCCAGCTCCTGCCAGTTCGCCGGCCAGGATTCCTCGGCTGGGCAGAGATGGACCCCCAGGTAGAGGAGGTTGGTCCTGCTCCAGGTGAAAGGCCTGAGCTCCTCCGGAAGGGGGTCCGTCTCCCACGGACCAACCAGGAGTCCGGAGCACTTGGCCCAGTTGATCCTGGCAGAGGACGCGGCGGAGTACACCACCTGGCATTCTCGCATCCTCCGCAGGTCAGCCGGGTCCGTGAACATGAGGAGCACGTCATCGGCGTAGGCCGACAGGACCACCCCTACGTCCGGGCCGCGCAGAGTCAAACCCAACAACCTCCTCCGCAAGAGGCGCAGGAATGGCACCACGCACACAGAATAAAGTTGGTCGGACAGGGGGCAGCCTTGCCGTACTCCTCTCCCAAAGCGAAGGGGCGAGGACTCATCAGGTAGTTCATACTCGAGCAAGCTAACCTCATTACCCTGGCTGAAGTCATCACAGCTACCTCACCCTGGATCCCATGAGGTTTAACCTTATGCAACAACCTACCGTGCGGTACCTTGTCAAAGGCCTTGCTAAAGTTCATGTAGACAACATCAACTGCACTGCCCTCCCCTCATCCACCTTGGTTACCTCTTCAAAAAACTCAATCAAATTTGTGAGACATGATTTTCCACTCACAAAGCCATGCTGACTGTCCCTAATCTCTCAATGCCTATAGATCCTGTCTCTCAGAATACCTTCCAACAACTTACTCACTACAGATGTGAGGCTCACCAGCCTGTAGTTCCCAGGCATTTCCCTGCAGCGCTTTTTAAACAAAGGCACGACATTTACCACCCTGCAATCTTCAGGCACCTCACCTGTGGCTGTCAATGATTCAAATATCTCTGCTCGGGGACCCGCAATTTCCTCCCGAGCCTCCCACAACGTCCTGGAATACACTTCATCAGATCCCGGGGATTTATCTACCTTGATGCTCTTTAAGACTTCCAGCGCTTCCTTCTCTTTATATGTACAGTCCTCAAGACATCATTATTTCCCCAAGTTCCCGAGCATCCACGCCTTTCTCAACAGTAAATACTGATGAGAAATATTCATTTCGGATCTCACCCATCTCTTGTAGATCCGCACATAGATGACCTTGTTGATCCTTAAGAGGCCCTACTCTCTCCCTTATTACTCTTTTGCCCTTTATGTATCTGTAAAATCTCTATTTGGATTCTCCTTTGCCTTATCTGCCAAAGCAATCATGTCCCCTTTTTGCCCTCCTGATTTCTTTCTTAACTCTACTTGTACACCCTCCATGCTCTTCAAGTGATCCACTTGATCCCTGGTGTTGTTAAACTTCTTACTGTGTTTACCCCAGTCCAACGCCGGCATCTCCACATCATTATTTCATATTACCAGATCTAGATAGCCTGCTGCCTGGTTGGTTCTCAGAAACTCTCTCAAAAAAACCTTCATGGACTCATCTTCTGCTACCTCTGCCCATCTGATGCGCGCAACCTATATGTAGATTAAAATCATCCATGACTATTGCTGCAGCCTTCTTTCAAGCCCCCATTAATTCTCCCTTTCACTTTTAGGGCATAGAGGAGGCCTGTAAACTACTCCCTCAAGCTTCATTTCTGCCTTTTACTATTTCTTACCTGTAGCCAGACTGATTCTCCATCTTGATCTGAGCTCATCTTTCCCTCTATGACATTGTACTCATGTCATACTTAAGAGCTACTCCTCCACATTTTCTTAACTTGCTGCCCAAAAGAAAGGTCACCCTTGAATATTCAGGTCCCAGCCCTTTCCTCACCTTGCCTTAAACGACTAGTCTATGCAATGAACGTATACTTTCACAGTATTGTTAGGTCGGGCCAATGTTTTTGATGTAGCAAGAATGAAGGATCGGTAATATAGCTGCAAGTCAGATTGGTGTGTAGTTCAAAGATGGTGGTCCCATGCGCCTTGTGCTCTTGTTCTTCTGGGAGTTTGAGAGGAGCTGTCGAATAAATTTTGGAAAGTTGGTTAGTGAAGCCTATTCATAGAATAATAAAATCCCTGCAGTGTAGAAAAGCCATTTGGCCCATCAAGTCTGCACTGACTCTGACAGAATATCTTATCAAGGCCCACCCCCCACCCTATCCCTGTAACCCCCACACATTTACCCTGCTAATCCCCCTTACCTACACATCTTGGGACACTAAGGGGCAATTTAGCTCAGCCAATCCTTTTAACCTGCGCATCTTTGGACTGGCGGTATCAATAGTGGAATGGATATTTAGAGTGATGGATGAGACTATTTGTCACATGGACTACTTTGTCTTGGATGGTATTGAGATTTGAATCTTGTTGTCCCTGCACCCATCCAGGCAAGTCAAATATTTTTCATTACACTTGTGACTTGTGTCTTTTTAGGCTTTGGGGAGTCAGGAAGTCAGTGGTTCACTGCAAAATACTCAGCCTCTGAATTGGTTTAGTAGCCATGGCATTTATATGGCTGACCTAATTAAATTTCTGCTCAGTGTTGATGGTGGGTGGTATAGTTGCAATATCCACATCATTGCCATGTAACTGGGACCAATATAGCACCTATACATCCTACAGCAGATCCTGGTAGTGAGAATAGCACAGGAACAGGAAGGCACCAAGATGAGCCTGAATTCTTCCACAGCCTTGGTGGGACGAAACCTGGAGTATTATGTATAGCTTTGGTCTCCTTATCAAGGAAGGATATACCTAACATAGAGAGAGTGCAACAAAGGCTGACCAGGCAAATTCCTGAGATGGTGGGATTGTTTTGAGGAAAGATTGAGGAAACTGGGCCTGTACTCTAGAGTTTAGAAGAATGAGAGTTGGAGCCTGATTTTACCATCACATTGCGCCCGTTTCCGGGTGTGAAAACCTGGTAAAGTCGGGCATGAGGCAGGTAGTATGATCCGTGCCCCGCCTCCCCCTTTACCAAGGCCCAAAAATGGCCACGATTGGGACCGGGCGCGACGGCCATTTAAATGCGTTTGCATGCATTTAAGTTGACTTAATGGGCTGCATGCCTAACTTTACCAGCATTTCTCCCTTTACCACTACGTTCGTCCATCTGGAATTGGCGTGAAATAGACATGCTCTATGGAAGTCCGATTTGGACGCTCCATCAGTGAGGGTTCATGAGGAGATAAGTGCTTGGCGTCTGACAGCTCTCTGCTTGAGATTGATGGGGCGGGGGGATGGTGGGTCCACTGCCACTCTGCTTGAGATCGGTGGTGACGGGGAACCGGGGGGTCCGCTGCCACTCTGCCTGAGATCCGAGGCGAGGGGGGGAGGAGGTCCACTGCCAATCTGCTTGAGATCGGTGGTGTGGTGGGGGGGGGGGGGGGGGTGGTCTGCTGCCACTCTGCCTGAGATCAGTGGCGGGGGGTAAGGAGGGGTCCGCTGTCACTCCACCCGAGATCGAAGGGGGAGGGTGGATCACTGCCTGAGATTGGTCGGGGGGAAGTGGAGGTTCGCTGCCCTTCTGCTTGAGATTGGTGGTGGGGGGAAAGTGGGTCCGCTGCCACTCTGCTTGAGATCGATGGGGGGGAGAGTGGGAGAAGAGGGGCCCACGATTGGTCTGGGTGGCAGGGGGTTGGGGGATAAGGGGGTCAGTAATGTTGGGGGGGGGGGGGTGGGACATTGTCTGTGGGGTGGTGGGGGGGGCCCTGGAGGGATGTGGCTAAAAAGCTACATTCTGTCAGTAGTTGGAGGTGCCGATCGGAGCTGCAGGGTTGTGGGCGCATTGAGCCCTGCTCACAGGCTTGTGCAGCGCGACTCGGAATCGCTGATATTTTTTCAGGCAGTATGTGTATGGGAGTGCCTGAGAACAGGTCTAAAAGTCGGATCTGAAACACTCCCAGATTCAGCACTGAGAATCAAAATGGTAAAATAGGGCCCTTGATCTCATGGAAGTGCATGAAATTCTTACAGGGCTTGAAAGGTAGATGCAGGAAGGATATAGTTCCTGGTTGAGGGGATATCTAGTATCTGTATCAGGCGGCACAGTCTCAGAATAAGGGGTAGACCATTTCGGGTTGAAATAAGGAATTACTTCAATCAGAGGGTGGTGAACCTTTGGTTCCCTGTACTTCAGAGT